>NC_080162.1:133650735-133898235 GCF_950295315.1 Erinaceus europaeus | reverse complement strand
TAACATAATATTATTTACAGATCAGTTGCTGTGGTAATGGTGTCATATGTTCATATTTATCCAGAAGTCTGGTGAAAAGTTTCTAGCAGTATAAATAAATTCCAAATTAACATTTTTATTTTAAGCTATCACTTAATTTTCATGAACACAGGAAGTACTCATTACATGTAATTCTATTGCATCACATTATTAGAGTAGTAAATTGAAAAGATATATGTTTTAAATATTATCTGTCTATCTACTTACCTACCTATCATCTATTATCTACCTATTCATCTATCACCTATCATCTATTTATATCTATCTATCTACCTATCTATCTGTCTATCTATCATCTATCATCATCTCTATCTGAAAAAAGCCAGCTTAGAGCAGAATCAGTGGTGATGACAAAGACAAGCAAGCAAACAAACAAGGAATAAAGATTAGAGCTGGAGAGTGGATCTTTCCCCATGATTAATCACTTAATTTTGCATATTTCTCAAGTAGTATTGCTTGATTCCCTTCAGATTGGAAGACTTGTAAATATTCACTAATCTGTAAACACATTTTTTTATATTTATTTTATTTATTTATTCCCTTTTGTTGCCCTTGTTGCTTTATTGTTGTAGTTATTATTGTTGTTGTTGTTGTTGGATAGGACAGAGAGAAATGGAGAGAGGAGGGGAAGACAGAGAGGAGGAGAGAAAGACAGACACCTGCAGACCTGCTTCACCGCCTGTGAAGCAACTCCCCTGCAGGTGGGGAGCCGGGGTTCGAACCGGGATCCTTATGCCGGTCCTTGTGCTTTGCACCACCTGCGCTTAACCCGCTGCGCTACAGCCCGACTCCCTGGAAACACATTTTTAACTAGGAACAGCAGTTTAATTTTTTAGTAAATCCAAACATAAAACACTTCTCAAAATAGTAGTGAATACATACAAAATGAGCAAAATGGTGTACTGCACTAAAGTAAAAGACTCTGGGGTGGAAGGGAGGGTTCAGGTCCAGGAACATAATGGCAGAGGAGGACCTAGAGGGGATTGAATTGTTATGTAGAAAACTTACAAATGTTACACATGTACAAACTACTGTATTTTATTGTTGACTGTAAACCATTAATCCCCAATAAATAAAAATAAGCAAAATATGAGCACAATATTGAATTAAATGAATAAAATATTTGGTTCTCTTGTGGAATGAAATATTTTGTCATTTGGAGAAATAGGGTTTTCTTGACTTTCATTTTTATGGAAGCTTAGCTCTTATTTCTTTTCCACATGAATATGAACTACAGAACTTTATTGAGAATTCATGCTTTATGATATCTAAAGTCCAAGGCTTCTATCACTTAAATAAATCAATCACATTATTTTCACTGTTGTAATTTTCTTATATTGATTTTAAATATATATATATATATATATATATATATATATATATATATATATATCCAACTGAATGACTAATACGAGGAGAGAGAGAGAGAGAAAGCAGAATATTACTTAGTTCTGACAAAAGGTGATTCTGGGGACTGAATGTGTGATTTCTGGGGACTCAGTCATGAAAGTCTGCTACACTCCCTTCCCAGATGAACTTTTTATGCTTTGGATTGTTTAGCTTAACCCATACAGTGTATATTTTTATTTTAACAGATATAATTATTTGTATTGCTTTCTTTTTTTCTTATTTTCTTATTATCTTATTTCTTATTATTTCTTATTAACTTAAAATTGCTGACAAGAAATGGGCAAAAAATTTTAAATTCTGACAAAGGTATGATAAATAAAATAGATAATAAAAAAAAGAAAAGAAATAAATAAAAATAATAATAAATAAATAATAATAATAATAAATAATAAAAAAAAGAAAGCAAGAAAAATAGTTACCTACTCATTAATGCACAAGTTTGAATTGATTAGTTTATATAAAATTAACATTCTATAATTTAGTAATTGAACATCTAGAAAGAGTTTCCAAATAGTTATGATGGATGGCTTAATTACAGAAAATGTAAGACATTTCTAAGTGTGTGAGAACACAGCCTTAATTTCAGCATTAATTAAATTACCCTAACAGAAGCCAATTTAATGCCATTCTATGTAACAATATGCATAAAATCACAGCCTATATTTGTACACCTATAATATTCAATAAATTAGTCATCACTAACGTCATAAATTTAACATATTTAATTCTTTTTTCTGTATATTATTAGTGGCATATTCACTGCACGTTCTGACACACTTAAAAGATAAAAGGCTTTGAACTCCAATTCTATCAAGACCCAGAGAAAGAAGTGAAAACAGGAAGGACATTCAGAAGTAGCAATAGGTGGATGTGTGACTTAGATGTAACTAATGGAAGATAAAACTAATAGAGGTTCTCAGATGAGTGAGAATTTAATTTTACTTTCTTGAAATAATATGGAGGTCAATCTGATGATTCTGGACCATCATTAAGAGGCCCACATGCCTTCTATAATATTCGTTATCACTCCTACTTAAAATATTTTCCTTTATTGTATAGTTGCTTGTGAAATCCAAGTGGTATAACACTAACCAATTGCAAATAATAAGGATCCCATACTAGGTCATAATAGACTTCAACATTAACTATACCTGAATGTTATGATTAATTACTTGCATGCTTTTTCCTGAAGTTGTAATCACTTAGCAAATTGCATATTGATCTATTTTACTGGCTAGAAGATTTCGTTACTTCAACAAGTTTTTTTTTTTTTTTGCTTTTTATTTTTAAAGAAGTATTAACATCAGATTAGGAAAGGTAGGAACATTCTAATTCAATGATGCCCTACATAGTAGTAGTATTTGGAAACTGTCATTACTTATAATTGTGGAGTCTCCCAAAGAAGATGATGGCATTATATCTTTTATAATTATTCTGAAAAAAGAGAGACAAAGTCACAGAGAAAACAATCCATCTAGAATTAAATGATTATATACTGTATATATATATAGTTGTTGTTGTTGTTGTTGTTGTTGCTTTAACTTAATCCCCCAGAGTGACAAGCTTCAGCTGTTAATCTCTTCCCATGCTACTGGAAGTTAGCAGTCTGTGAGAGCCTAAGCCTAACAGAGGGCTTTAATTTCAACCAGATTTTTCCCCTTAAACACTAGTGGGTCCTTATAGGCAGCACAATATCCTAATGCCCTTGAATTTACAGGTTAATTACTCAGATCTACTTTCCTGCCATTGGCCATGTACTCTACTGGGTAACTTCCAATTTAGCTCTAGTCATCACTGACTATGGCTTTTTGAGTCCTGATGATCTCTCCCTCACCCCTTTCTTTCCATAAACTACACTGTGAATACTCACTGTGAGTTTCTGAAGGGATTCTGGTTGTCCTTTGTTGAGTTTTCAGGTGACTTTCATTGTGTTTACTAATTGACAGGGAGAACAAACCGAGATTGCTATCACTCCACCCATGTACAGTAAACTGCCTCTGGAAGTCTATTGTACATACAGTGTAGAAATAGAAGTTTATTGGACATCCAGTGGAGCAATCGGTTAGCGTGCAATACTTATACAGAAGTTGATTAAATATTTAAATAAGCATTTAACTTTAAAAAAAATTATTTAAGAAAGGATTAATGAACAAAAATACAAGGTAGGAGGGGTACAACTCCACATAATTCCCACCACCCAATCTCCATAACCCACCCCCTCCCATGATAGCTTTCCCATTCTCTAGCCCTCTGGGAGCATGGACCCAGGGTCGTTGAGGGTCGCAGAAGGTAGAAGGTCTGGCTTCTGTAATTGCTTCCCCGCTGAACATGGGCGTTGACTGGTCGGTCCATACTCCCAGTCTGCCTCTCTCTTTCCCTAGTAAGGTGTGTCTCTGGGGAAGCTGAGCTCCAGGACACATTGGTGGGGTCTTCAATCCAGGGAAGCCTGGCCAGCATCCTGGTGGCATCTGGAACCTGGTGATTGAAAAGACAGTTAACATACGAAGCCAAACAATTTGTTGAGCAATCATGGATCCCAAGCTTGGAATAGTGGAGAGGAAGTGTTAGGGAGATACTCACTGCAAACTCTAGTGTACTACTGCTTTCAGGTATATATTTTGCAGTAGTTTATGGATACGTGTGCACATAAGCTCTCTCTCACAGAAACTGGTGTATATCTAGGTTATGGGACTTCGTTAGAAAGTGAACTACCTGAGATGAAATTAGAGTGTACTATAAAAGGAAAGGTCTCACCCGAGTAGTGAAGCTGAAGGGTTGTCATTCCACACATGAAGTCTCTGGACACAGTCTGAGGTGAAGCATGTTGCGTTGGCAATCGTTGCTTTGGTTAGGTTGTGATCGGCGGATGCAATATTATTTGGTTTGGATTGGGAGAGGCATACGGAAAAGTGGGCCATATCCAAGGGTTCCCGGACTGGGGGAAGTAGGGGCTCTATAGTGGAGGTGTGAGGTTCCTGATGTCTTAGGGTTCAAAAAGACAATCGATAGTTAATGTTATCATCACATTATTTGGTAATTGGGTTAACTTTGAAAAGTCCTTTTGTTATGGTTTGCTGTACAGTATCCAGTATCTTGTATATAGCTGTGCTATTGGATACTTCTAATCTACTTGGTCTAGGCTTTTGAGAGAGTCCGCATATCAAATATACAGCCTATATATTAAAAGGATTCAGTATGTGTTTTGAGAAACTTTGAGACATACAATTGATTTTCCCCCTCTCATATTAATTAACCTCTGATTTATATGTCTACATTTGGCTAGGAGTGTACATAAACACCATTCCCACCACCAAAGGACTGTGACCCATCCCTCCCACCCACTCCCACCCCCCACTGGCCCAGGAAGCTGCATGTCTAGCCCTCACCACTGGGTTTTTACTTTGGTGCCCTACTTACAATTTGATCAGGTTCTGCTTTTAGTTTCCCTTTCAGATCTTCTTACTCAACTTCTGTTGATGAGTGGGATCATCCCATACTCATCTTTATCTTTCTGACTTAGTTCACTTAACATAATTCCTTCTAGCTCTGTCCAAGATGGGTCAGAGAAGGTGGGTTCACTGTTCTTGATAGCTGCATAGTATTCCATTGTGTATATATACCACAGCTTTCTCAGCCACTCATCTGTTGTTGGGCACCTGGGTTGCTTCCAGGTTTTAGCTATTATGAATTGTGCTGCTATGAACATAGGAGTACACAACTCTTTTTGGCAATTCTAGGTGTTTTCAGGTTCCAGATAAATGATTGTAGTGTTTGTTCTATTCTCTTAAAGAAGCTTGGTGGAACTTTGATGGGTATTGCATTAAATTTGTATATGGCTCTGGGGAGAATATTCATTTTGATGGTATTTATTCTTCCAATCCATGAGCATGGGATATCTTTCCATTTCTTGGTATCAGTTTCTATTTCCTTGAGTAGCGACTCATAGTTTTCAGCATACAAGTCTTTCACTTCTTTGGTCAACTTTATTCCTAGGTATTTGATTGATTTTGCTGAAACAGTAAATGGGAGTGATTTCTGGATGTCTTCTTCTTCAGATTTAGTGTTTGCATAAAGAAATGCCACTGATTTTTGTACATTGATTTTGTAGCCTGATACCTTGCTATATTGCCTAATAACTTCCAGTAATTTTCTACTGGATTCTTTAGGTCTTTCTATGTATACTATCATATCATCTGAAAATAGTGAGAGCTTGACTTCTTCCCTTCCAATTTGTATTCCTTTGATTTCTTTCTCTTACCTGATTGCTATGGCAAGAACTTCTAATACTATGTTGAAGAGTAACGGTGACGGTGTACAGCCCTGTCTAGTCCCAGATCTGAGGGGGAATGCTTTCAGCTTTTGTCCATTGAGTATGATGTTGGCTGTAGGTTTGCTATATATATACTCCACTATCTTGAGGAATTTCCCATCTATTCCCATTTTTTGTAGAGTTTTGAGCATGAATGGGTGTTGGATTTTGTCAAAGGCTTTCTCTGCATCTATTGAGATAATCATGTGGTTTTTGGCTTTGCTTTTATTGATGTGGTGAATGACATTGATTGACTTACGGATGTTGAACCAGCCTTGCATTCCTGGGATGAATCCCACTTGGTCATGATGAACAATCTTTTTGATGTGTTGCTGTATCCGGTTGGCCAAGATCTTGTTTAATATTTTGGCATCTATGTTCATCAGAGATATTGGTCTGTAGTTTTCCTTTTTTGTTCTGTCCCTATCTGCTTTTGGTATCAGAGTGATGTTGGCTTCATAAAAGGTGGAAGGGAGTATTCCTGTTTCTTCAATCTTATGGAATAGCTTAAGAAGTATGGGTATTAACTGTTTCCTGAAAGTTTTGTAGAATTCATTTGTGAAGCCATCTGGTCCAGGACTTTTGTAGTTGGGGAGATTCTTAATAATGGTTTCAATTTCTTTGTCTGTGGTTGGTACATTTATTTTGTAGTTCTTCTTGGTTCAGTTTTGGAAGTGCATAGGTTTCTAGGAATTGTTCCATTTCTTCCAGATTCTCTATCTTGGTGGCATATAGTTCTTTATAGATGTTTCGCAGGATTCTCTGGATTTCTGTGGTGTCAGTTGTGATATCTCCTGCATCGTTTACAATTCTATTAATTTGAGTCTTCTCTCTTTTTTGTTTGGTGAGTCTTGCTAGGGGTTTGTCATTTTGTTTAATCTTTCAAAGAACCAACATTTGGCTTCATTGATCTTTTGTATGGTTCTTTTATTTTTGATGTTGTTTATTTCTGCTCTAACTTTAGTGATTTCTGTCCTTCTGGTTGCTTTAGGGTTCCTTTGTTCCTCTTCCTCTAAGTCCTTGAGGTGTGCAGTAAGGTCGTTCATTTGAGCTTCTTCTTGGTGTTTAATATATGATTGTATGGCTATAAGTTTCCCTCTCAGTACTGCTTTAGCTGTGTCCCCAATATTTTGATAGGTTGTGTCTTCATTTTCATTAGTTTCCAGGAACATTTGAATTTCCTGTTTGAGTGAGTCTCTGACCCAGTGGTTCTTAAGGAGCATGTGAGAGAGTGGGGTATTGAAGTCTCCCACTATTATTGTATTACTATTGATGTATTTTTGAAGTTCTTTCAGTAGATGCTTAATGTATTTAGATGGTCTCTCGTTGGGTGCATAGATGTTAATAATTGTTAAGTCTTCTTGGCTGATTGATCCTCTAATCATTATGTAATGTCCTTGCCTATCTTTTATTACTTTATTTAGTTTAAAATCTATCGTATCTGAGATGAGAATGGCTGTTCCTGCCCTTTTTTGTGGTCTTTTAGCCTGTATGATAGTTTTCCATCCTTTCACTTTAAGTCTGTGTTTATCTTGTTGTGACAGATGGGATTCTTGCAAGCAGCATATGGTTGGGTTATTTTTTCTGATCCATCCCCCCACCCTGTGCCTTTTGATGGGTGAGTTTAAGTTATTGACATTTATTGATATTATGGATTTAATGTATTGTAGTGCCATTGTTCTAAAAAAATTGTTTGCTCTGATATATTTCAAGTATTATAGTGATGTTCTTGTTTATAAGAGGTCTTTTAGAACCTCTTTCAGGGCCGGCTTGGTGATGGTTGCCTCCTTTAACTGTTGTTTACCTAAGAAGGTTTTGATCCCTCCATCTAGTTTGAATGAAAGCCTAGCAGGATATATTATCCTTGGTTGAAACCCTTTTTCATTCAGGGCTCCATAGATATCTTGCCACTCCCTTCTGACTTTTAGAGTCTGAGTGGAGAAGTCTGCAGATAATCTTATCGGTTTTCCCTTGTATGTGACTTTTTGTTTCTCTCTTGCAGCCTTTAGGATCCTTTCTGTATCCTTACTTCTTCTCATTGTGACTATGATGTGTCTTGGTGTCTTCAGGTCTGGGTTGCTTCTGTTTGGTACTCTCTGGGCCTCTTGAACCTTGATATCCTTTCTGTTATTCAGGTCTGGGAAGTTTTCTTGTATTATTTCCTCTAGAATGTTTGCTTCCCCTTCCTCTCTTTCTTCCTCTGGCAGGCCAATTATACGAATGTTACTTCTTTTGAGATCATCCCATATGTCTCTGTTGTTGTTTTCAGTGTCTCTCAATCTCTTTTTAAGCTTTTTCACCTCTTTCTTTGTTTTCTCTAACTCATCCTCTGTCTGACTAATTCTGTTTTCTGCTTCTGTTAGTATGCTTTCCCTTGCCTCAGCTTCTTTCTTCATTACAGCTATTTCAGCTTTCAGTTCTCTAATTGCCTCAAGATAATCAGTATTTTCCTTGGGGGTCTCAACTGTTGTTTCCCTAATACTGCCATTCCTTTCCTCCAATGTTGTTTTCATTTCTGTGATTAATAAGTTTATTATTGCTTGCATACTTTTCTTATCTATGGTTACTTCTGGATGATTTGTAGTTTCTTCTGGGCTCTTGTCTTCATTCATTGGAGTAGCAGTTTTATTTGTTTTTGATCTTTCCATTTTTTTATTTATGTGTTTCTTTCTTCTTTTTTTTATGCTCTGTTGTTCCTCAGTTGTTGTGTCTTGAGTACAAGTAACACTGTACTAAATACCTTTATGACAATTACACTCACCAACCTCAGGAATTACAGTAGCAATTGAAGTAAGTATTGAAGTAGTTTAATCGTTACCAGTTAGCCAAACAATTTCTCCTGTCCGTGAGAAAATAGTAACCAAATCCCAGTGAAGAAAGAGAAAAGAATGAGAGGATAGCAAGAATAGACAGTTATGAAAATCTACTCTCCACCTCATATTCTAGGGGTAACTAGAGGGGAAAGGGAATTAGAGCAGAGATACAACATAGAGAGTCCGCTCTGAGTCAGATTTCTTCCCCAAAGTAATTCACAAATTCAGTAAGGCAAAGAAGAAGGAAGAAGTGTATGACAAGATTAAAAAAAAAAAGAGAGAGAGAGACAAGAGAGAGGAAAGGGAGAGGATAAGAAAAAGAGTTGTAATTAAAGAGCAGTGCAAGGAACTTGCCAATTGTGTATCAGTGAATTCAAAAAAGCACCCTGTTTGGTGGTGTGGGGTATCCTGCTAGGAGCTGGTCCCTAGGGACTGCTTATGGCGGGGGGGAGGGGGGGGAAGGAGGTATGCTTGAAAATTAAAAGGAAGAAAAAAGAATTTTTTTTCCCCTACTCTAATTCTTAACCCAAATTAAGTTATAGTCATCTCCTTGTCACCGCTATGACACCTTATTGGCTGGGCTGCTAAAGGCAGAAAACACTATTGTTTCCAAGGGATGTGTTCGGAGCTCAGCGGCTAGCAGCTTCTCAGTCTGCCATCTTCCGGGAAACCCCCCCCCCTCCAGACTTTTTTTTTTTTAATATTTATTTTATTTAATTATTTCCTTTTGTTGCCCTCGTTGTTTTATTGTTGTAGTTATTATTGCTGTTGTCGTTGTTGGATAGGACAGAGAGAAATGGAGAGAGGAGGGGAAGACAGAGAGGAGGAGAGAAGGATAGACACCTGCAGACCTGCTTCACCGCCTGTGAAGGGACTCCCCTGCAGGTGGGGAGCCGGGGTTCAAACCGGGATCCTTATGCCAGTCCTTGTGCTTCGCGCCACCTGCGCTTAACCCGCTCCACTACAGCCCGACTCCCTAAAGGATTTCTCGAAAATAAAAACTAGCTCCAAGTCCTTTGATCCAATGAGAGCTATACTTAAGAAATCTTTGGATCCGCCCTCAGGGTCGCGGTGGTCCCTGGAGACTCCCAAGAGAAAGCCCCCGAGCTATAGTGCTCCCTCTGGGTCCTCTGCCGGCCGCCCAGCAGCGCTCTGCAACCGGCAGAGGAGCCGCCTTCCCGGGCAGAGGACAATGCCCGGCGCACCTGCCTTGCCCGCCGCCGCCTGGGAAGTCTGGAGCAGCCCGCCCGCTAGTCCGTGCCACCTTTACTCTAATTCTTAACCCAAATTAAATTATAGTCACCTCTTTGGTGACTATAATTATTGACTGGCCTGCTAAAGGCAGAAAATCCTACCATTTCTAGATGTGATCAGAGCACACGCTGCTAGCAGCTTTTCAGTCCGCCATCTTCCGGGCCAAATTTTGGCATTTAACTTTTTTTTATAGTTAAGGTACTGTGAAGGAAATTTTGGGTAGGCCCCATATTTCATTGTAATTGTAACATTGTCACCTCTATATTTAAGAAGGCTTCATTATTCAACATGATAGTGAAATCTTGGTTATCTGTACTTTCAAGTGAATTTTTTAGAGAAGTAATCTGAGATTTTCAGTGAATTGGTAAATGTCTTTTTATATGACTTTAATCCTTTTTACTTTGAAGTAGAAATAACATGTATTTTAATATTACAAAATTTGTAAGACAGAAACTATATATATTTGCATATATATGCATATATTTGAAATGATTTACAAATTTATATAGACCTAAAATTTTAGGACAGTTTTTAATTTATGGAAAAAATAAGAACATGGTGCAAAGAGACATGAATTACAAAGCTACAGAGCTTCTTTCATATTTATCTAACATTGGTATAGTACATTGCTGCAAATAATATTCCAGCATTGATATGGTATTATTAACCAGTGTTCATGTTTTAGATTTATTTTTTTAATGTTATTACCAAGGCTTGATGCTCCAAAGACATTTAATTTTTTTAGATAAGAATGAGTAGACACAAAGAGACAAAGAATACCCATGAGACAACGGCTGTGGAGGGTAGGGGCACTAAACTTAAATTTATTTCAAAAATCATTTTTAAAAAACCACATAAATTATCTTGTTTCCTTTTTAAATTATCTTTAATTTTATTTATTGGAGAGAAACAGTCAGAAGTGGAGAGGGAAGGTGATGATAGAGAGGGAGAGACAGAGAGACAGCTGCAACATGGCTTTACACTTGCAAAGATTTTCCCCTGCAGGAGGGGAGCAGGGGCTCAAAACTGGGTCCTTGTGCATTGTAATATGTGTGCTCAAGCAGGTACACCACCACTCGGCCCTCAAAAATCATTTTATTGGGTAAATCATAATACATAGGACTATTGTTAAAACATGAGTATAATTCCTAGCCTTCCTGTGATAGGTGTTTGCATATCACTTTTCCCACTAAATGATGTTCTCCACTACCTTGTCCTGGGTCCCTAATGCTGTCTCTACTTATGAGTAGTCTTCCATACATATACATATACATATACATATACATATACATATACATATACATATACATATACATATACATATATGTTTTTATATATTTCAAGCCCTTATGTTTCAGTTGTCAATTATCCATAAATGAGTGGTTATATTTAATCAATTGAATACTTACCTGTAACTATAATGATTATGTGTGCATTGAGAAAAATGGAATGTGAGATGATTATGCTTAGCGAAGTAAGTAAGGAGGTGAAAGACATTGCACCAAAGCAAAGGACTCTGGAGAGGGAGTAAGAAGGAGAAATGGGAGGAAATTTGGGGGACCTAGTATGTAATGAAATTGTATGCATATGTCAATGATTGCGCTGGAAAGCATCAATACTCTCAATAAATAGAAAAATCACAAGAAAGGAAAGGAAAGGGGTGCTAGGTGGTGGCACACCTGGTTGAGCACACATGATACAGTGTGCAAGGACCTGGGTTCAAGGCCTCAGTACCCACTTGCAAGGGGAAAGCTTCATGAGTGGTGAAGCAGGGCTACAGATGTCTCTCTGTCTCTCTATCTTCTCCTCTTCTCAATTTTTGACTGGTTCTACCCAATAAATAAATATAATAAAAAATTTTAAAAAAATGAAAGGAAAGGAAAAGAAAAGAAAAACAGTTACTGGATCATGTTCCTCATTTGTGGGTGTCTCTGTATTTCTATCTGAATGAAGAAGTTAGCTTGGGTGGGTTGAAATAATAAATGCAAGAGTCCTGAACTCAACACAAAAATACCCTAAATTTAAGATATGAACAAATAAATCAGTGTAAAGAAATTGAAACAGTAATTAAAACTTTTCAGAGCAAAGCCTGTAACCAGCTACTTTTACTCATGATTGTTAGTAAAACTTTCAAAGAATCTTAATTAATTCTTTTAAACCTTTCCCAAAATTAAAAAAAAATAGGAAAATCTGATCAGCTGTGTTTCTCTCCTCTGCTCCCTTGGGTCAACTAGGTATCAAAGGAGACCACCTGGGACCACAAAAAACAGGACTAGAACAACTTCAGGAACCCAACAAATCACCTGTGAGTGCAAATATCTGTGGCTCCTGGACAGAGAGGAGCTTAGGGAGAGATTGAGTGGCTGGTAACAGTCCAGCAGTTAAACAGTTGAGACACCACCTCCAGTTTCTTTCAACAACAAAAGGACAGCTGAAGGAAGGAGAGGACTCCCCTAAAACTCACCAAATGCAAATGTGATTCTCCATTGCTACTGCCCTCAGAATCTGGAGCAGTGTGTGTGTGTGGGGGGGGGGGGTGTAGACACCAGGGGACAGAGAACTAGCAATGAAACTCAAAAGAACATCTATTCCTAGGTGGCCTAGTGGTGGGGTTGTAAGAGTCTCTTTGCATAACCACTGGATAATTTCTGCTGCACCTTGCTTTATCTTTGGGTCAAGGGTAATTGATTAAGCTAAGAAACCTGCTTATAGTTTAAAAGCCCTCAGGCTCCCATAGCCTACAGGGAAGAAAAAGAACGAGAGGCTTTTAAGACACTTTGCTCCAACTCAGGGATTAAAATAATATTGAAACAACTGTCAATTTCCATAACTGTGAACCCTTTAATTACCTTACTTAGACACAAGTCAATCCAGGCAACACTGATCATTAATTTGAAAAGTACTGAGAGATAGACCTCATAACATAATATATAAAATGGTCAAACCTACAAGAAGAAATATTGGAGTAATGAACCAGGACAAGAGTCCAGCTAAAAGCCCCCCAAAGGTTGGAGCACAAAATAATGAGGTCAACATCCAGGTTACATGTCAGGTTACAAAATTAACATTCAAAAGTCAGTGGCATTTTTCTATGCAAACACTAAGTTAGAAGAAGTTGAAATTCAGAAATAAATTCCTTTAAGTATAGCAACAAAAACAATAAAATATCTAGGAATAAACCTAACCAAAGCAGTGAATGACTTGTATACTGAAAATTATGAGTCACTACTCAAGGATATTGAAAAAGACACAAAGAAGTGGACAGATATTCCATGTTCAGGTGTTGGAAGAATTAATGTCACCAAAATGAATATACTACCCACAGCCATATACAAATTTAAGGCTATTCTCATCAAGATGCCAACCACATTGTTTAGGAGAAGAGAACAAATGCTACAAATGTTTATCTGGTACCAGAAAAGACCTAGAATTGCTAAAACAATCTTGAGAAGAAAGAACACAACTGGAGGCATCACACTCCCAGATCTTAAATTATATTATAGGACCATTGTCATCAAAACTGCTTGGTACTGGAACATGAATAGACACACTGAGCAATGGAATAGAATTGAGAGACCAGATATAAGCCCCCACACCTATAGACATGTAATCTTTGACAAAGATGCCCATACTATTCAATGGGGATAGCAGAGTCTCTTCAACAAATGGTGTTGGAAAGAAATGGGTTGAAACACGAAGAATAATGAAACTGAACCACTATATTTCACCAAATACAAAAGTAAATTTCAAGTGGATCAAGGACTTGGATGTTAGACAGAAAGTATCAGATACTTAGAGGAAAATATTGGCAGAACTCTTTTCCGCATAAATTTTAAAGACATCTTCAGTGAAACGAATCCAATTACAAAGAAGACTAAGGCAAGTATAAACCTATGGGACTACATCAAATTAAAAGTCTTCTGCACAGCAAAAGAAACCACTACCTAAGCCAAGAGACCCCTCACAGAATGGGAGAAGATCTTTACATGCTATACATCAGACAAGAGGCTAATAACCAAAATATATAAAGAGCTTGCCAAAATCAACCACAAGAAAACACATAACCCCATCCAAAAATGGGGAGAGGACATGGACAGAATATTCGCAACAGAAGAGATCCAAAAGGCCGAGAAACACATGAAAAAATGCTCCAAGTCTCTGATTGTCAGAAAAATGCAAATAAAGACAACAATGAGATATCACTTCACTCCTGTGAGAATGTCATACATCAGAAAATGTAATAGCAGCAAATTCTGGAGAGGTTGTGGGGTCAAAGGAACCCTTCTGCACTGCTGGTGGGAATTTAAATTGGTCCAACCTCTTTGGAGAACAGTCTGGAAAACTCTAAGAAGACTAGAAATGGACCTACCCTATGACCCTGCAATTCCTCTCCTGGGGATATAGCCTAAGGAACACAACACACCCATCCAAAAAGATCTATGTACACATATGCTCTTAGCAGCACAATTTGTAATAGCCAAAATCTGGAAGCAACCCAGATGTCCAACAACAGATGAGTGGCTGAGCATGTTGTGGTATATATACACAATGGAATACTATTCAGCTCTAAAAAATGGTGACTTTACCATTTTCAGACAATCTTGGATGGAGCTTGAAAAAATCATGTTAAATGAAATAAGTCAGAAACAGAAGGATGAATATGGGATGACCTCACTCTCAGGTAGAAGTTGAAAAACAAGATCAGAAGAGAAAACACAAGTAGAACCTGAACTGGAATTGGCATATTACATCAAAGTAAAAGACTCTGAGGTTGTTAGGGGGAAGACTACAGGTCCATGAAGGATGATGAGGACCTAGTGGGGGTTGTATTGTTATATGGAAAACTTAGAAATGTTATATATGTACAACCTTGTATTTACTGTCAACTGTAAAACATTAATTCCCCAATAAAGAAATAAAAATAAAAAAATAAGAAAATCTCCAAACACAACTTAGAATGCCAATATCACCCTTATTTCTATATCAGGAAAGGACAGTCACATGAAAAGGAACTTATAGAGCAATATATCTGATGAAAATTGATGTAAAAATACTCCACAAACTGCTAGCAAACTGAATTTAGTAGCACATGAAAAGATTCATACAACATGATCAAATGGGTTTATTACAAGATGGTAATGATACTTCAACATGCACAATTAATAAACATGATATACAATATAGTATATTAACACAGGACAAAAGTCATGTGATCATTTCAATAGATTTTGAAAAGCATTTCATGAGGTTCAGTGTTCTTATTTAATACAATTCTTATTTAAATGTGTATAAAATAACAATTTATATAATAAATATTAGATATAATAGAAACACTACTAACACCATATTTAATGGGGAAAAAAAACCCACAGCTTTTCCTCTAACAGCAGGAACAAAACAAAGGCATCCAATCTAACTAGTACTACTTGAAATATTACTAAAATCCTAACCAGAACAATTTTCAAAAAAAATGAAAAAAAGATAGAAAAGGATTCAGATTGGAAAGGAAGAACAAAATTATGATTATTGCTTAATAACATTCATCTGTGTGTAGAAGGTTAAATACTTCAGAAACAATGCTGTTGGAAATAACAAATCAAAGCAGTAAAGTAATTGCATAATAACTATATAAATATATGCTGTGTTTCTACATGAAAAGAATGATCTATGGAAAAAGAAATAAGAAAAAAATCCTATTTACAATTACAACAAAAACGAATGTAATACCTTTGGAAAAAATTAGTCAAGGAGGTGAAAGAGTAATATATTAAATGATACAAGACACTGATCAATGGGCTATAAGACAAAATATGATGTACACATAAACTGGGAAAGTTAACACAGGTAAAACGGCTATAGTACCTAAAATGGTCTGTAGATCAGTACAATCCCTATCATAATCTCAATGTAATTCTTCACAGAAATAAATAAAAATTATGAAAAAAGTTGAACTCCTCAAGAACTCAGAAGCAGTCATGAGAAAAGAAAAAAATCATCTGATTGGATTTATCACAATCCCCAACTCAAACTATAATGCAAATTTTATCAGACCAGTATAGAATTGGCATAAAAATAGACACCAAGATCAATGAAACATAATCACAGGAATAAACCCACAGATATGTGGAAAAGTGATCTATGAAAGAGAAGTCAAGAGCATATAGTGCAAGAAGACAACTGTCTTTGATAAATCATCTCTTGAAGTCTGGGCAGATACATGCAACAGAATAAAACTTGATCACTCTCTAGTAGGGTGCACAAAAACAATTTCAAAACGAACTACTGATGTCGATGTAAAACCTGAAACCATGATACACATAGAAGAAAACATTAGTGGTAGTCTATATTGGTTTAAGATATGTATTGTCCAGAAAAAGGAAGAGAAAAGTAAAAATAAGCAATGGGATCACATGAAAATAGCAAATTCCAGACAGCAAAACTGTTACCAAAACAAAGACAGAAACAACCTACTAAATGGGAGAAGATATTTGCATAGCATACATCTTTATACATCTAGAATATATAAAGAGCTCATGGAACTAAGTAATAAAGCAATAAATACTGTGATCAAAAAGTGAACAGAACATGCCACTATATACCAGGACTTGAGTTTGAGTCCCTGGCATCAGCTGGGAGCAAGCATCATGCACTATACGGTGAGAAACTTCTTAGCTTCACGAATGATAGATAAATGTTATGACGTGTCTCTCCATTTTGTCTGTACTTCACCCTCTCTCTGTCTGTGTGTGGACTTAATAGGAAACAATAGAATCTGCTAAAATTAGTCAAATCATTTAGGTGTCAAGTTCTGGTGTTGCACACACACACACACACACACACACACACACACACACACACAGAGCAGTGTTTGGAACTAGAAGATATTATACTTGTGAAATAAACTAGATTTAGAAAGATAAACACTACTTGATTCATCTATGTGTGACGGCTAGAGAAAACAAATAACTATATAAACAAAACAATTACAGATTTCTACTACAATTTCAATTAATGGTTACCACAGGGAATGGAGAAAAGGGGTTGGAACCGAGACTGGTGGGGTGTTGTAGATTAGGACTGTATTCAGTTGTATAAAAATAAAATGTAGGGTTAGGGAGATAGCATAATGATTACACAAAGCAAATTTCATATCTGGGGCTTTAAGAACCCAGATTTAATCCCTAGTACCACCATAAGCCAGAGCTATATGGTGCTTTGGTGAATCAATAAATAAGTAAATAAAAGAAGATAAGATAAAATAAAATTCTATTATTTACATCAACATGAGGGGCCTCAACATTATTAATTTCTTATGATATATCTGGCAGAGAAAGAAAAACAAAATAAGATTTCACTCATATGAGGTATGTGGAAAAATCCAAACAAATAATTGAACAGAATAAAACAAAATTCTGCTAAATCTCCCCATCCTCAAGTTGAATCCATAAAGGGAATCCATACACTATGCTTAGTGCTTAAAATGCCAGTTAACTATGCCATCTTCACTATCAAAATGTGACATAGAACTTAGAAATGCCAACTGTGGTTACTTTACCTTTAGAAAAACATGAAATTGACTTTTATGTTCACAGTCATCTAGAATTATGTGACTGTACCCTTCTTGTAAACTAACCATTTAGTTTGTTTTAGTTTCAAAGATACTGGCAAAAGACATCAGACTTTTGGAAAGAAGTAAAACACTTTACTACTCCCAGCAAACAAAACAGCATGATTTCCATATTTTTCTCATTCGCAGAGTTTCATGGGAGTGGTATGAAGGTATCTCAAGTAAATGCTGCAAACATAGTGGATATGTGTAGCAGAAGAGAGACGAAAATTTATGAAATCCTAATCTTTGAAAAAGTTAGATGTATACTTCTTTAATCATGGACCAAAAAAGTCATTTTTTTAAAAAGTCATTTTTATTATTCTGTATGTCACACAAGTCTACCTCTGTCTCTCAGATGAACCTTTCTCCATTTCCTAACATTTGCATTAGAGAGATGTCCTTGAAAAAATTCTGAACAAAACCATTATAATACAATCTACAAGATATGCAGAGATACAGTTTAAGAAATTTTGTTTATTTCTATTTTTTAAGATCTATTTATTTATTATTGGATAGAGACTGAGAGAAATTGGTGGGGCAAGGGGAAATAGATGTGTAGTATTTGGTTTGTTAATTGATAAACTAATTTAGAAACATTCTATCTCCATAATCATTGTAGAATAATTCTTTGAAAATCTGTGCATATCATTTTATTTTCATTTTCCTTTCCAAATTATGGAATAAGTAAAGCAAAAAAACCTATTTTGGTAACAACTATAGAAAATTCAAAGCTATGTTGTTAAATATATTTAATGTTGAGAATGAATATTTTGGAACATATCAAATGTTACTTCTCAGCTGTTTTTATTCAATTTTGAAGTCAAAAATATTTTACAGAACTATTAATAAAATTAATTGTTGGGACTTCTGGTACTTGGTGATGATTGGCTTGGCACTGGAATTGAAGCAGCTGAGATTATTACCTGGGATGGGGATGACCAAGGATAGCACTCTGATTCTTCATCAGAGCTCATCTCACCAAGAGCATTAGCTGTCAATCCAATCCAAGTCAGCTAAATACTTTAACTCCTGTAGGAAAAGCAATAATTATTGTAGCTGAGGTAAAATATGCTTGATTACCCATTTCAAGTCTAACTTGGCAGAATCTAGATTTAGCTAGGGAATACCAGTTGCTTGCTTCATCCCCGGGGATTGAGATAATATTAAAACAAATAAAAACATAAAAATTTGCAACGGGTAATTCTTAAGTAACTCACTGAGACACAAGTCAATCCAGGTAAGTGTGGTCAGTGGATTGAAAATAGGTGACAGAGGGATCCTTTAAAAAGATTCAAGAAACTGTGATCTGTGTATGCTGTTCCAGTAGTCTACTTCTCTTTTCAATTTGAATAGGAGACACTACTTCTCATCCTCCAAAGGCAGTGGTGTCACCATTAGAATCACAGCTTCACCTACTCTTGAGACAGAACCATAGTAACTGACTTCAGTGGTCTAGGAATAAAAGACCAGAGGCTACCTCACACAATACCTGAACATTTGCACCAGAAACACACATTTCAAAAGTCACCAGATATAATAGTTAAAACAAAAAGAAACATAGCAGAAATGAAACAGGACAGAAGCCCAGAAAAAAAAATTCCAACAAGCCAGAAACAAATAAGAGAGGAAAGAATTTAAACACTAATTGAGGCAATAATGACAGGAGTGAGGAAAGCTTTTGAGGGAAATGGTATCAGAAATGGGGAAACAATAAATGAGATTCTGAAAGAAAACACAAACTTATCTAGAGGTAATTGGAGAGATAATAGCTGAAATAGCTGAGTTAAGAGTCCACTTAGCTGAATAAGCTAATGCAGTAACTGAACAGTAAAGAAAATAGCTGAGTGAAGTGAGAGCAAAATGTCTGAGGCAGGAAATATAATGAGCAAGGTTGAGGATGAACTAGAGAAAAATAAGAAAGAAGTAAAAGAAGTAAAAAAGATTCGGAGACACTGAAAAAAAAAGAACCAGCAGAGATATATGGGATGACCTCAAAAGAAGTAACATAGCCATTATTGGCTTGCTAGAGGAAGAAAGAGAAGAAGGAAAGAAAGCATAGTACAGAAGATAATAGAAGAAACTCACCCACTTTAAACAACAACAAAAAGAAACCTGGGAGCTCCAAATAGAATCAACTCAGACCTACTGATGCCAAGACACACTAAAATCGTGTGTGTGTGTGTGTGTGTGTGTGTGTGTGTGTGTGTGTTGAGGGGTGTAGTCCTAGGCGCAATGTCTGGTACTGCATATGTCAGAGCAGTGCTCTGATGATCACTCGCATAAAATAAGTATATAAAGCATTGGAGGAAGTTTAGGTGCTATGGTGTCTTTTCCTCTATTTTTCTATCTCTGTCTAAAAAAGTCAGGCCTGAGCAATAAAACCCCGATAACAAAAAACAAACAACACAAGAAGTTTGTAGCAAATACATACCTGGAATATAACATTTTGTCATGCAGATAAAATATAGTTTGCTGGCTCACAACCACTGTAAATTATGATACTATAGGATTAAATTACATCAGAGCACTGCTCTGACATACACAGTGCCAGGCATTGCACCTAGGACTACACCCCCCACCATACAAAATTTTAATGCCTCCTTCATATCGACAAAATGTTATATTCCACAAAAAAATCAAGAAACAGGATCAAGCAATCATTGTCTTATTTTGCTTTTATAGAGGGATTAATGGCTTACTGTAAATATAGTTGTTGGTACATATGTAGTATTTCTCAGTTTTCTGAAAAGCTTTCTCATGCCCAGCCTAGGTCCTCCTACCCCATCATGCACTAGGAACTGAACTGCCCCATGCCCCAAGTCCTTTACTTTGGTACAATACACCAAGCCCAGCCCAAGTTCTACTCTGTGTTTTCCATTGTATTCTTATTTCTCAGCTTCTGTGTATGAATGAGATCATCCCATATGCACCCATCTCTTTCTGGCATGATTCCTTCAAGATCCAAGTTGGGTTGAGGAAGGTGAATTCATCATCATTAACAGCTGAATAGTATACCACAAATTTCTTAGCCACTCATCTGTTCTAAGATACTTAGGTTACTTCCAGGTTTTGTTATTACAAATTATGTTGCTATGGGGATGCATTGGATCGACCTTCTCGTGGTGCATCCCGTGAGTACCCATTTATTGGGGAAACTGATGATCCTTCCTTGCCGACTGAATCCACATGGATCCCAGTCACTTTCAAAGCCAGCAACAAGCAGACATCAGGCTCAACCTGACGCTGTGGACTGGCTACGGAAGAAGGGCAAACGCTAGAAGAAGAATGTTGCTATGAACACAAGTAAGCACATATCTTTTTAGATGGGTGTGTTTCATTCCATAGGATATTCCCAGGAGTGGAATTGCTAGGTCACATGGTAGGTCCACTTCTAACCTTCTTAGGGTTCTCCAGAACATTCTCTTCAGGAGTTGGGCCAATATATACTTCCACCAGCAGTGCAGGAGGGTTCCTTTGCTTCCACAGCCTCTTCAACATCTGTTGTTATAAATCTTTCTAATGTCTGACATTCTTTAGGAGTGATGTGTTATCTCTTTGTGTCAAAAAATGGCTTTAGCATTTGATTTATAAGGTTATTTTTTTTCTGTAACATATACTTTGTTTTGCAATACATCCTTTAACACACAAATACAGAAAATTTAATTTAAAAATCAGAACAAAATGTTACTCAGTTAAATATTTGTTATTATACATTGATGATAAATTTCCCCAACTAGTTAACATACTCTGTCTTTGAAGTTAAAAACTAAAGTGCACTGTTGCATAGAGAAGTTATTGCAAGCAGTAGTGACTTTCCTTTGTTTGGAAACTTGGAGATAAGCAGTTCATGTGAGGAAAAAAGCTGTGTACAGCTAAAGATAGAAGAATTATTTTTTTCACATTTTTTCCATTCTTTATGTATTTTCCTGGTAGTGTGTGGTCAAGGTGCCACTATTGTATGTGAAAAAAATTTTTAACTTTAGAAGCAAGGAATATTGAACTGAAGTTCCTATGAAGTAGTTTCCATAGCAACTGGAACTGTCCTTTATTTTCACATGTACCATTTAGAATTTGTTGACAACAATAATTATGGACTAAGTTAAAACATTTGCTGTACAGAAAAGACATGTATAAAGACATAGTTTCAGGGAAATTGTCCTGGTTTAGAGAAACTGAGATTAGTTTTTAAAGAATATTTAATTGTCTTAGTTAATTAAAATTCTATCTACATATCCATTGTGAAGTTCTGATGTGACTAGTGGTACTGTCAAAGAACACTTTTTTTTATAATTTCAAAACTACGTTCGTTATTCTTTATTTTACATTTTTATTTCTATGTATGTATGCTCCCGATACACTTGTCAAAAATTCTATAGTTATCATCTCTTTGGATATTGAACAATAGAATAACATTAAAAGTACATGTATAACCCTTTCCCTCTTTCCTCTTTTAATGTCAAAATATTCTGGTGTGTAGACTTTTTTTAAAAATTATTTTAGTGGAAGGTTAATGGTTTACAGTACAGTTGTTGACACATGAATAAAATTTCTTATCTTTCCATCCTAAATGTCTGGAAAGCATTTACCTCCACCTTAGGCCAATTTTTACTATAACGCACAGAACTTCTAAGGAAGATGAAGTAAAGTTTCATATAATCTACAGAAATGTTTCTCAATTTAGTAAAAGGAAGGGAAAAATAAGTTGCCTTTTCGTCTGATGCTTTAGACTTAGTTGCACTGAGTTATTGACAGATAAATATATTTACTTACTATGGTGCTTCTATGTAAGTAAATATGAGAGTGTTTTCAGAGCCACTGGATTATTGATAGTGTTGATCAAAACAGCATCATACTGAATATGATTCTGCCAGTAAATAAATTAATACAATGAAATTATAACTTATTTTTCAGCTTCCTCCAGAAATACCATTGTATTGATGACATTTACAAAATTCAAAAGTAAAAATAAGGATCATATTGGCGACAATTCTCAGCAGTATAATTAATTATAGTGCACTTCAGTACATAGAAATGATAACAATGTCTTCTAGGCTGTAATGTTTTTTTTCCATCAGACCAACAAAAGCAGATTATAAATCCTTTATAACTCTTTTAGGATTCTAGAATATAGTGTGAGAAATAGTAGGTTGTGATATAGTTCTGTAGACAGTAGAGAAAGGTGATAATTATTATTAACTATTAATCCAAATGAACTAAGTGCTCCAGTTCATTGACCAACTCTGTTTTTCTAACCCTTTTGTCAGCAAGAGAGGCCCATGGGATCCATTGAGGTGATACTTATGAACATGAATGGATTTAACCATAGTAACCATTGAAATGCATTTGTTGGATTTCCTCCTTTGGGAGCATGGTTAAGAGCATGAACTATTGCCTCTCAAAGATCTTAAAGCAGATCCGTTTTCATAGGAGGTGGTACACCTTCAAGAGCTCCTTTTTTTTTTTTTTTTTTGCCTCCAGGGTTACTCCTGGAGCTCGGTGCCTGCACCAAAAACCCACTGCTCCTGGAGGCCATTTTTTCCCTTTTGTTACCTTGGTTGTTTTTTTTCGTTGTTGTGGTTATTATTTTCATTGCTATTGATGTCGTTATTGTTGGATGGGACAGAGAGAAATGGAGAGAGGAGGGGAAGATGGGGGTGGAGTGGGGGGAGAAAGATAGACACCTGCAGACCTGCTTCACCTCCTGTGAAGTGACTCCCCCGTCAGGTAGGGAGCGGGGTGGGGGGGGGTGGGGGGGGGTGTCAAACCCAGATCCTTATTCCGGTCTCTGCGCTTTGTGTGCCACATGCACTTAACCTGCTGCGCTACCGCCTGACCCTCCCCCCCTTTTTCTTTTTACTACATTTATTTAAATGAAATTTCCTTAAAACTAAGCTGCAATCAAAGGCTTTCTTTCCCATCCTACTCATTCCCTTCTTATTCACAGCAACCACATCTGTGTGATTTTAAGGGTTTCTATCTCCAATAGATTTGTCTTCATCATCTTTGACGATGTTCATGGCTCTAATATAATTGATACTGGAGTTGTCTGTTTTACAGAGAACTTGAACTAGTGCAGAGTTTGGGAAAAAAATCAATAATTTTGTAGTATATGCAGTGTGAGAAACATGAGCTTTATTGATTATTCAGGTATAGATATTGAGTTCGCAGATACACAAGTCTGAAATGTAAGAAGTAAGGAGAGAGGTTTAGAGTGGAGACAGAAAGGTGGGAGTTGACCAAATGTCTGTGTAATTTATGCCATAAAATGGGATAAGTTTACCAATGGAGCAATGTAAACAGTGAGAAGAAGAGAACTGAGTATTAATCCCCAAACTGGCGTCAAATGAAGAAAGTATTTTAGAAGGAGGTTATAACTGATCTTGTAAAATATTGCTCATGGATCCCAGAATATGAAGTCCAAGAAATGATAATCAGATACAAAAATGCTGGGACAATTGCTAACCTGGAGAAGAAGAATTTTAAAGGTGAGGTGCATATGTATGTGAGGGGGAGATAGACTTGTATGGATCAAAAAAAAAAATGGGGCCAGGTGGTGGCTTGCCTGGTTGAGTGCACATGTTATAATGAGCAAGGGCCTGGGTTTGAGACCCTGGTCTCCACCAGCAGGGAGAAAGCTTTACAAGTGGTGAAGCAGTGTTGTAGGTGCATCTCTCTCTCTCTCTCTCTCTCTCTCTCTCCCCCTCCCTTTCCTCTTTATTTCTGGCTGTCTCTATCCAATAAATAAAGATAATCATATATATATATATATATATATGAAAATAAAATTAAAATTGTAAAGACCTGGGAATTGGGTATTTCCTAGAAAATGAAACAGAATCAGTTTTTTTAAAAAAAAATTGGTCACTTTTGTTTTTAATATAAGTTAAATCAGGATTGTATATAATAGGAATAATTCAGTAGGGAAAGGGAAAGACATCATGTAATAGGCAGAGGGGAAACTTTCTAAAAGGAAATGAAGGGAAGGAAGAGGACGAGCAGTTCAATACTTAAAATAAGAGAAAAGGCTGAGTGAATAGACACAGATGGAGGTAGGTGGGTAAATATGGGTGCTGGCCTTTGTGAAAAATCTCATCTGATGCTATTTCTGAGTGAAAGTAGAACTAACGGGAGGTGTGAACGGTTTCTATTTATCTAAAGAGAAGAATTATTTCCAAGAATTGCAATGTGAGTGGCTTACAGCATTCAGGACCCATTTAGGGTCACAGGCATGAGTATAAAATGAAAGCGGTCCACGTGCGTTGTTTTCTGTAATCATGATCAGCTCTGTAGAGGCAGGCTGGATGAACAGTCACCGGATTGGATATAATTAGGGACTGGGCTTTATCAATTGAATACCAGGAAGAAAGAGAGGGACAATGGAGTCATCAGAAGGCAAGCAAGGACATGAAAATGATTTCTAGGGTACTGCATTACCTCTAAAGCCATACTATGGTAAGCAATGACCAGGGAAGTTGATGAGTAAATCTCTCTTTTTATGATTAGTCTCATTCAATGATCAGTAGGGCTTGCAGCTAGGTGTGGGAGTAAGAGATGCTTTGCAAGGCAAAATCACCATGGGAAGCAAGAGAACGCATCATTAGCCAGCCAATGTCTTCTTGGACTTGAAAAGAAACATTGCTAGGATAAAGGTATTAATGGCTAAAATTTCAAATGAGCATGTTTACTTGTTAACATAATATATCAATGGAAATATTTGTCAAGGTAGTAAACATATTCAGTGACAATATTTTCCTTAGATGATTTGAATCAACAAATCTATTTTCTGTACGAACTAATCAAATACTTTAATGACCATAAGAACTGCACACTGAAGTAACCTTGAGCTTCCTAACTCAGCTAATAACATTATATACCAAATATATTATACTAAATGACACACATTTAAAGGAGAAAATGCAACAACTTATCATTTATTTTTTTCCAGAGGAGAAAACAGTTAAATGTAAATATGACACCACTCCTACTAAAATTGCTCAGTAAATTCATTTTTTTTCTTTTTTTTTAAATATTTATTTTATTTATTTATTCCCTTTTGTTGCCCTTGTTGTTTTATTGTTGTAGTTATTATTGTTGTCGTCGTTGTTGGATAGGACAGAGAGAAATGGAGAGAGGAGGGGAAGACAGAGAGGAGGAGAGAAAGATAGACACCTGCAGACCTGCTTCACCGCCTGTGAAGCGACTCCCCTGCAGGTGGGGAGCCGGGGTTCGAACCGGGATCCTTAGGCCGGTCCTTGTGCTTTGCACCACCTGCGCTTAACCCGCTGTGCTACAGCCCGACTCCCTGCTCAGTAAATTCTTAAAACTGATCTTTTAGATAGCCAGCTCTGTGCACACAAATGTTTTTATTGTCCTCCAAAGGAGTTAAAAGAAACCACTAACTCCATTATGTGTATTTTCAAGCAACTGAAGCATTATTTGATAGCAGTAATTATTAGGCCTTTGAAAAAAATAGCTATTTTTCTTAACTGATAGGATATAAAATTAACAGGATTTCTATTTTGATTTTTCGCTTAAATTTGATTTGTTTTGATTATATATTTGTTAAATAAGTACATTTAGCAAAAATTGGTTAAACAGTGATATGTAAGTTTCTTTTAGTCCACTTCTTGGCTATTATACAACTAACATACCACATTTGTGGACAGTGTCTGACATCCTCTGTGATAGGAATTTATATATATGTGTGTGTGTGTGTGTGTGTGTGTATGTGTGTGTATGTGTGTGTGTACATATATATATAGATCACAATTTAATTCTTCAACTGTTAATTCTTAAAAGGTAAGATTATTTTTTAATTGAATGATGATAATTTATGAAAATAGTAGCTTCTTAAAAGCACTATCCCATGTCTTAGAATAAAATGATATATATTTAAGGCATGTTAAATCTCTCTGATCACAAGAAATTTACTTGCCCTCCTAGACAGAGAATTCCCATCAATAGGTAATGTGAAAGTAATGAATTTAAAGAGTATTATTTTGAAAATCTGGCTGATTGGGTTTTATTACTGATTCCATCACTTACATGTGGGCATTGTGAATATGGGAAAGCTACTCTTTTCTTTTTTGCCTCAGTTTTGTTGTGCTCCCCTTACACCCTTAAGAAAATATGATTTGATTTGGTTTAACAAAGTATTTCTGAAGTTCAGCACACAGAGGGATCATGAATAAATACTTGTTGAATAAATACATAAATATAGAAATATATCCTTAGAAAAGCACGACAGTAAATAAGTAACAGTAACATTTTGAAGACAAGGTGACCTAATACTATAAAGAGCACCATCCTAAGTCAAAGTAACTATCTTCTCCTGAAGGGTTCAAGAGAAGCCAGTATGTGCTTGCCTTTGGCAAACCAGCTAATTTCCTTTTACACTGTGGAATATTTATCATAATTCATGGTCCTGTGTCCTACTTTAGCATCTGTGAATTGTATAAGATCGGAAGAATCAATTCTATTACCACTCAACTCTCTCTCTCTCTCTCTATATATATATATATATATATATTATATATATAATATATATTAGTATATTTGGGAGGAATGGAAAGAGTCAAGTGGATCAAAGTAATTTTGTACACAATCAACCAGTAGTGACAATTTCAGAGCTTAAACATTAATACCAGAAAATGAGGGGGGTAGTATATATGGTAGTCTATTGATTTTTAAGACATGTGCTTAATTTTTTTAAATATACAAAATTTAAATAAATTTTATCATAATGTTAAAAATTATTGATGTCCTCCCTTCTCCCTTCTTTCCTTAATTCCTTCCTTCACACGTACATTCTTATTCCTTTCTTCCTTCTCGTATTTGTAGTTCCTTGGTGGTTTATAACAGTGTCTGACATAGTACAGACATATAGTCAAGCAATCAATATAGAATCAATGTTTATTTGTTATCAAAAAAGAACACTGGAAAACATCTTCTTAGGTGTTTTATCTTGATTTCCTAACTCATGAAATTTTGATACCACAGACATACTGTATATATGTTGGATTTATATTTATATGTTGCATATGTAATTGTGTTTTAAAATAAAAACAGGAAAATACTATTTATTCCCCCAAACCAATTTTTTGTCTGCTGAGGACAGTGGTATACACATTGCAAATGCAGTTATGAGAAGTGATACGTTAGTTAGTAATTCAAAATTAAAATGTTTTTAAGATCTCATTTTCTAGAAATGGAAATCATAAAGAAACTTCTAGGTTCAGAGCTGTTGGTTCTAATTATATAACAGAATGTCTACAAATTCCATTATTATCATGAAGACTATCAAGATATTCACAATGTTTGAATATTTTCTATTTATCCCAATAGTCAGAAATCTATCCATAATATATTTGGATAATAAATAAAAGGCCTTTAAATGATGCAGGTGATGCCATTGAACACATCATTCTCATTTTAACAGGTGCACCACCACCCAGCCCCCTCATTCTCATTTTATAAAACAAGATTAGTAATATCTATCAACATATACAGATAGGATGTTTACTACTTAATCTTGATATTTCCATGATTTAAAAGATAAACTTGCATACATATTTCAGCAATAGGATTTTTCTGTACGCTCTGAATTTCATGGAGTATTTATAAATATATTCTGTATTCCACATACTATATTCAGAAGGGAGAATGAAGTTATGCATTTCTCCAAGTGTTTGTGCAACACTGCTATCCTTCAGTCTAACTGGCTTGGAGATCCTTACCTGAATTCCAGCAATGTTGTAACCCAGTGTCAGCAGATTTGGGAACAAAGGCTTGCACGTGAGGGCATAATCTATGACCATCAAATCAGGGTTTTCTCTTATAAGGGTAACTGAGAGAAGTGAGTGATTTATTGACCTGGAGACTAACTTCACATGACAGTTGTTAGTGTGTTCTTAAATGTTCAGTTACATTTTTTTTTCTGGTTCTACACAGTTTAATTTCTATTTTTTTTCAAGTCACTTTAAATTTAGAGATACATAAACCCTTTGACTTGGCTGTATATGTCATCATATCATTATGTCACATTTGATGATTAATACATGTATACTCCAGCCCATTTGCATTGGGGGGGTTGAGTTAGTTGTCTATTTTTGACTCTGAAATTTATGGACACAATATGAAGTTGTTGGGATTGGATATAAATTATTCTAAAAGAGTAAGCAATGTACCAGCAAAAATAAAGGTAATATTCAAAAGAGTCTCATCATCATAATACAGATATCCAGATATCCAGGCTTCCTCAATAAAGTTAGTTTTATACAAGTTTTATATTGAAAGGGAATTCAAAACCAGAAATCATCTCCTCCACTGCTCCTGGTACTTGCTCTTTCTCTGCCTTTTAGTCTTAGCATCTCCATGATGCTTCGGGCATAGACATCTCTCAAGTTAACACTGATATATGAGTCAGTGGCTATATTCTTGGTAAGCTTCTTTAGAGCTTCACGCTGTCTCACAGCTGCTTCCTTAAGCTTTAAGGTGAAGTAGCAAGCAGAGAAGCGGTCATTAATAATAGCAATAGGCAAGGCCAAAACAAGGATTCCTGATAATATACACATGAAGGCCACGATTTTGCCTGTGGTAGTGTCTGGCCTAATGTCCCCATACCCCACAGTAGTCATGGATGTTGTGGCCCACCACCATGCACAAGGGACACTTGTGAAGGTTGTATCAGGGATGCTTTGTTCAGCAAAGTATTCCACAGTTGAAAATATCGAAATTCCCACAGACAGAAATAGGAGCAGCAGGCCGACTTCTTCATAACACTGAGTGATTGTCATCCCAAGTGAACGCAGTCCTGTAATAGAACAGCTGTTGTCACTCACTGGCAGATCTCCCTTCATTCTCCCTCTTTCTCTCCCTCTCCCTTTCCATCCCTGAAATTAACCAATAAAAATGCACTGACTATCTAATGCCCACCCACAACACTAAGTGATATTCTGCAAATAAAAAGATGATAAATCGTAATTTTTGTCTGGTACTCATTGGGTAGTAGATGAGGACAGAAAGAAATACAATTCTATTTATCCACTCACTTGTGTATCTATTGAACACCATCTATTCATATATAAGAATGTGAGAGATAATACGGAAAGGTAGACAGAGGGGAGTCAGGCGGTAGTGCAGGAGGTTAAGTGCACTTGGCAGAAAGCGCAAGGATCAAGGATCGATGTGATGAAAGTATCCTGGTTCGGGCCCCCCCCCCTGGTTCGCCCCCCCCCCCCCCCCCGCTCTCCACCTGCAGGGGGTTCGCTTCACAGGCGGTGAAGCAGGTCTGCAGGTGTCCATCTTTCTCTCCCCCTCTCTGTCTTTCCCTCCTCTCTCCATTTCTCTCTGTCCTATCCAACAACGGCAACATCAATAACTACAGCAACACTGAAAAACAACAAGGGCAACGAAAGGTAAAATAAATAAATAAATAAATAAATAAATATTAAAAAAAAGAAAGGTAGGCAGAGGGGCCAGGTGGTGGTGCACCTGGTTAAGCGCACACACTTCAGTGCACACAAGGACCTGGGTTCAAGCCCTTGGTCCCCACTTGCAGGTGGCTTCATAAGTGTTGAAGCAGGTCGGCAGGTGACTCTGTCTCTTTCCCTCTCTATCTCCCCTGCCCCTCTCAATTTCTGTCTGTATCCAATAATAAATAAATACGTAGGCAGGAGACAAATGACAGGAATTTGTATTTTAATTCACATAATGGAAGACACTAACAGTGTTGGAAAGCTCACCTTCATTTTCAAACTTTACTTCAGCACAATTTTCCGATGCCATTTTTTTAAATTGGCATTTTTTACTTATACTTCACGTTGTCTATTTTTCTCAGTAACTTAAGAACGTTAAACTTAATCATTATCTAGGAGTTAGAAAGGTCGAGGATGCATACCATCAGAATTCAGTGAGCTGCTTGATATTATTTTCCAACACTTCTCAATTTAATTTGGGGAATATGTCATTCATACCTCTATTTTTGCTAAGCCTAATGCTTAACATCAAAACTCAAGTATTTATACAAGTGTTTATATCTTTTAAAAAATCAAGGATTTATTAATACTTTATACTGCTTTAGCTCTGGGAAAAACTTTTGAGGAGGTGACATTTGAAAATTACTGTTATTTTCTTTTTCCTTTCTTTTGGGAAAAAAATGTAGTCTTTACTGGGTGTTTTTAAATTGAATCCTGTGAAGAGTTTATAAATACTAGAAGAAAGCATCCCATTATATATGTCAGAAAACAAAGAGTAACACTTCTACAAGTTGTTGGAAACCCCATTATCAAATCCCTGGTGTGTGGAATTGGCTAGGAAAATACACTACCAAAATTATATTAGGATAAGTCCTAGTTACCTTAGAGACATAAAAAAAAAATCTCAGTGGAAGTTAATTTTTTACTACTTTTTAGTGAGAGACAACTGCCATCAACATCTTTTTAGGTGACCGGTCATCAGTCATGCACATATATGGAGTGATATGAAAATAGTATTCTCTAGTCAAATTATTTATAACCATTTTATTATATTAATATGGGATTCTTTCCAGTGTTTCTCAAGAAACATCTACATTAAAATTGCTCATGAATTTGATAAATGTATGCTCTAGGGTACAACCCTCCAAAATTAAATATGACTCTCTAATTGCTAGGACTCAGGCTTTGAAGTTTGTCAATTTTTAAAGAAAAATTTTTTTAATTATGTCAGCCATAAGAAGACATATGCATTTCAGGATACCCAACAGATACAGGTATCCCATCTCTGACAGTCATTGCCCTTGAGCATTCAAGGATCATCTTTAATGAGCCTGTGTGATTTCCCCTGACATTGATTGTAGTTTTCCAGTACAATTGTGTATGTGTGTGTGTGTGTGGGGGGGTTGTGTTGTGAAGATTTCTCTTGGAATAATATGCATTAGAATGGCCAGGTGGTGTTGCACCTGGCTGAGCGGCATGTTACAATGAGTAAGGACTCAAGTTTGAGCCCCTGGTCCCTGCAGAAGGAAAGCTTTGTGCATGGTGAAGCAGGGCTGCAGGTGTCTCATTGTCTCTTACTCTATCTCCCCCTCCCCTCTCAATTTCTGACTGTTTCTATCCAATAAATAAATAAAGTTAATAAAAATATACATTAGATTTCCAAGGATTTATGATAAATACATAAAGCTAAGGGATTCCTGTTACCATCTTTCTCAATTATCCCAGTTTAACAGCAAGAGACATCTTAGATACTGGCTAAACTATCGTCTGCTTTCTTCTATTCAGAAATTATGGAAAGGTTACAAATGTTTGCTTATCACTTTTTCTGCATCTGCCAAGAAGGACTGACTTTCTCTTTTGCCAAGGAATGTGTACCAAGTAAGCACTTGTGTAGACACAGAAGAAAAACTGACATTGTATGTGCATTGTAATGTGCCACTCATATATATTTTTATTTAGAACTTTCTAGAAGCAGAGTATCTTTAATTTTTTTCTATATTATCTGGGAACTGGGTTAAAAATAAATTGATGTAAACAGATGATCAAATTGTGTTTTCAATGTCTTATGGAGAATGTGTGTGAGACACAGCTTACTCAATTTGTGGAAACTTCAATATTTTTCTTATTAATAATACCTTTCTGTAGGTTATGGTCAACAAATTATAGTAGTTAACATTTATAGTCTTTCCCCCCCCCCCCTCAGATTCATAGCCTCACAATGAGTGATTTCATCACTCTACATTTCCTTTTCATTTAGATGGAGAAAGAGAAAGGGGAGGGTTGATAGATAAAAAGTTTAACTACCAGAATTTTATTTGGTGACATATTTCCTGGTATGTGACCTCAGGATTCAAACCTTGGCTATCAATATAAAATGATATGCACCCTATCTGGTGAACTATCACTGTCCTAATAGATTTTTTTAAATATTTATTTATTTATTTATTCCCTTTTGTTGCTCTAGTTGTTTTATTGTTGTAGTTATTATTGATGTTGTTGTTGTTGGATAGGACAGAGAGAATGGAGAGAGGAAGGGAAGACAGAGAGGGGGAGAGAAAGACAGACACCTGCAGACCTGCTTCACCACTTGTGAAGCGACCCCCCTGCAGGTGGGGATCCCAGGGCTTGAACTGGCATCCTTATGCCAGTCCTTATGCTTTGCACTTAAGCTGCTGTGCTACAGCCCAACTCCCCCTAATAGTTTTGAGTATGAATTCCGAGACACTTCCTATGGGCTTTGACCAAAGCATTAATATTTAAAAACAATGACAAAATAGTCTGGGAGTTGGCTCATTCAATAAAGTACTTTTCTTTTGAATGCATAAAATTAGGGACATAGAACTGGGGAGATAACATGATAGTTATGCAAAACACTTCTATGCCCGAGGCTCTGAGGTCCCAGGTTCAATTTCTAGCACCACCATAAAACAGAGTTGAGCAGTGGTCAGCTCTCTCTCTCTCATTAAAAACTGAAACAAAAAATTTTTATATTAAAAAAACCAGGGACCTGGAACCATATATGAACAATCCTGAGTTCAATAATTAAACCTTTAAGCAAAACTAGAACCTTAAAAGTCCTCAATAAACTCTGAATACCTGTGGAATGTCTGCCCAGTTTGAGCATGCGCAGAGCTCTGAGCAGCCTCAACACTTGGACGATGCGCCCAACATTTTCCAGCTCCTGTGTGGTTTGGCTCCCACTCAAGCTCTCTACCAGAAGAGTGATGTAGAAAGGCAAGATTGCAAGGAGGTCTATGATGTTTGGCACCTTTCTCAGGAAGCGGCACCTATCTCGCACACTCAAGAAACGCAGGACAAACTCCCCAGTGAACCAGCTAATGCAGACATATTCCAGGATTTCTAGAAGTTGCAAATCCAGCCAGCTTAACTCAGATGACATCAGGGCCATATTGATGATAGACACCACTACAAAGATGATGGAGATGACCCCAAAGATTCGGGCAGCTGTAGAAGACCCAGGTTTCTCTAGGATGTCCCATAGCTTCTGGCGGATAGTGGGACAAGGTCCTTGTGAGAAGTCCTGTTCACTCTCATGTTGACTTTCTTGATCTTCTGTGTCTTTTTTAAAGTCTAAAGTTTCACTCAGCTCCTTTCTTCTGAAGTATCTTTTTAGGAAACACAATTGTTGATTAGTCTAATTTAAAAGAATACAGAAGTTAAAAGATAATTAAATTAGACAGCAAAGTCATGCTTTTTATTTCAATAGACAGTAGAAAATGTCCTCTCCCCCCCCACCCCAGGCTGTCTCCTGACCAAAATATCCAAGTTTCTTTTAAAATTTTTTAAAAATACTTTTTATATTTATTTATTCATTCTCTTTTGTTGCCCTTATTATTTTATTGTTGTAGTCATTGTTGGATAGGATAGAGAGAAATGGAGAGAGGAAGGGAAGACAGAAGGGGGAGAGAAAGATAGACATCTGCAGACCTGCTTCACCACCTGTGAAGCAACTCTCCTGCAGGTGGGGAGCTGGGGGCTCAAACCGGGATCTTTACGCTGGTCCTTGTGTTTTGTGCCACATGGGCTTAAACTGCTGCGCTACTGCCCAACACCCAATATCCAACTTTCTACATTAAGATTATTATTCTTGCAGGGCCAGCCTATGGTGAATATGGTTAAGAGCATTTGTTAGAATGTTCAGAAATCTAGGTTCTTTTTAATTTTATTTATTTTGAATAGAGAAAAAGAGAAATTGAGATGGAGAGAAAGAGGGAGAGAGAAAAAGAGACACCTGCAGTAAACTTCACCACTTGTGAAGTTTTCCCCACTGCAGGTGGGGAGACAGGGCTCAAACTCAGATCATTTTTCACTTAAATATGTATGCTCAACCAGATATACTACTGCCTGGACTGGAGATAGAGGCTCAAATCCTTGTCCCCACCTGCAGGAGGAAAGAGTCATAAGCAATGAAGTAGTTCTGCAAGTGTCTCTCTCTATCTTCCCCTTCTGTCTCAATTTCTGTTTTTGTCCAATAAATAATAAATAAATAAAATAAAATAAATATTACTATCCTCAAAATGTCACCTTTTAATAAAACTTTATACAAAGTCATATATGTATGGCAAAATAATATCAGATGAATGAATTTTATTACCTATTTCCTCTGTCCCACTAGGGAAAGAAAGAGACAGGTAGGGAGTGTGGATTGACCTGCCAATGCCCATGTCCAGCAGAGAAGTAATTGCAGAAGCCAGACCTTCCACTTTCTGTACCCCATAATGAACGTGGGTCCATACTCCCAGAAGGGTAAAGAATAGGAAAGCTCCCAATGGAGGGAATGGGATGTAGAATTCTACTGGTGGGATTGTGTTTAACCCCTCTTATCCTACAACCTTGTCAATCATTATTAAATCAATTAAAAAAGTCAAAAATGGTAGTAATAGCAAGACAAAAACAAAGTTATTATCAAAGTCTAGTGATTGATTTTTCATAGTCAAGGAACCAGCTCTCTTTCTTTTGTATTTATTTGTTTGTTTGTTTTTTACCAGAGCAGTCCTGTGCTTTGGCTTATGGTGGTGTAGGGAACTGAACCTGAGACTTTGGAGTCTCACATATGAGAGTCTTTTCTATGACCATTTTGCTATCTCCCCAACCTCTCTATCTTTTGTATTTAAAGAAGTTCCTTAACCAAACTTTTAGTGTTCCTGGTTTGATATTAATAAAGTGCTCCATTCTGAAGTCCATGCCCTTACATACACACACAAACACACACACACACACACACACACACACAGGGACACCACTACCTTTGGGTGTATAGTCTTTATATTATATTATTTTATTTTATTAGTGATTTAATAATTATTGACAAGATTGTGGGATAAAAGGGGTACAATTCCATACAATTTAATTCCCACCATCAGAGTTTCATACCCCCTTCTCTTCTTTAGAAGTTTCACTATTCTTTATCCCTCTGTGAGTATGAACCAAAGATCTTTATTGAGAGCAGAAGGTGGAGATCTGCCTTCTGTAAATGCTTCTCCACTGGACATGGGCATTGACAGGTCAGGTCCATCCAGACAGCATGGTCGTTCTTAATTCAGGGACTCAGCCACCTTTTAGTCATTGCAGGCCTGATCTCTCTTGCCTTGAACCTGAATTTTCATCAGTCCACTAGGAAGTTGAAAAAGTTTTTTTCCCAAAGTTAGCTTTGAAAGTTTTCAGTCCCCATTCTCCAACCCACCTTCCAACCAATAGTATTATACAACCTGGGTTCAGCAAGACTCTTTCTGGTAAAAGAAAAAAAAAAAAAAAAGATCTCCAGTCTGTTCCCTCACTGCTCAGCCTCGCTGCCCTCCAGCCTTGCCCGCCCAGCCTTCCAGCCACCCTTCCAGGGTACCTGTCTCTGCAGCAGGAGTCAATGCTGAGCTCATCGATGCCCCAGTACTGGATCTCCTGGAGGAAGGAGAGTGCACACAGCTGTTCCATGACATGCAGGCGACCCGTGCGGTAGTAGTGGAGGACATAGCGGAATGCCTGCGAGCTGCGGTCAAAGAAGTACTCATTGTCCACCGGGTTGGCGTCATCGCAGAGCTCTAGAGGACTGGGCACCGCGGCCAGGGCTCCGCGGCGGCGACACGAGGCCACCACTACGGCCAGTTTGCCCAGGCGCGTGTGCGGAAAGCAGGACAGCGCCTGCTGCGAGAGTACAAAGCGGCTGCCACCCACGTTGACCGTGAAGCAGTCTCCCAGGCTCAGGGGCTCCACTTCGCCCTCGCTGCAGAAGACGCTGGATTCCAGGGAGGTCAGGGAGCAGCTGGACAGCGGCGAGTCCGACGGCGACCGGCCACATAGAGGCTCCTCCATCTCCGCAGCCAAGTTGTGGGCGGGCCGGAAGCCTGGGTTCCCTAAGAGCTGGGCCCTGGATGGCAGGAGGGATTTCCCCTCGGGTGCCTCCCACCGGCACACCCCTATTCTCTCCCCCTCCTCCCCCGACCCCTCAGGCTCCTGTCCCCAGTTAAAGGCGCGCCCAGGAAAAAAGATCAGGTGCTGCCCAGGGCTTGGGCTATGGAGCCAGGACCCCGGAGGCAGCCCCTCCCAATTTAGCAATGGAGATGCCCGGGATGATTATTTAGGGGAGCGTACGGGTCGGGGGGGGGGAGTGAGTGTAGCGTGAAGGAGAGTGACCAGATGACCCTTGGGGAGAGAGAGAGGGAGGGGGGTATGGAGAGAGAGAGAGAGAGACTCCTGCCAGTAGGGCACCTAAGGAAAAGTTCAAAAAGCAGAGGAGGGAGTCACCAAATTCTAAATCCCTTCAGAAAGAGAAATATATTTCTTCCTGTACAGAAGGGGACTGAATCCTCGCAGGCCTCCCCCAGAGTCTTCTATGGGGGTGTGGATACGTGGGGTGTAGTGGACTCAGTGGGCGAGGCGGGCAGCATGACCTGTGCCAAATTCGCCTTCTATCTAGTCTGACTGTCACTCACTCTCCATTTTCTTCTCCCTTCTTTCTCTGGTTCTCACCTCCTGGTTGACATGGAAAGAGAGAGAATACTGACTTTTAGCTGAAACCCCAGGGAGCCGCTAAGAACTGGAAGGGGTGGAGTGGGAAAGGGGAGGGGGGGTCACCTTAGCCAGTTCGTTTCTATGCGCTTTATGCCCCTCACCCCACCCCCTTAACCATTTCTGTCTTGACAAGTTTCCCTGAGAACAGGTGTTCTGGACGCTTTTCCCCAGCACAAAGTGAAGCTCTCTCCTTTTAGGAGGAGGGAAGGCTGTAAGACAAGGAATAGAACAGGCGTGGGTTGGGGCAGGGGTTTAAATAGCAATGACGCCTCAGTAAAGGGAGAAACGGAGCGCGCCCCGCCCAGGTGAGAGGAGCGATGTGCCGGCAGAAGCCCTTTGGAGCCAAGCCTTAGTCGACCTGTTGGATCTGGAGGCGCGCTGTCGGGGGTGGGGGTAGGGCTGGGTGACTCACCTGAGGCTCTCAGTACATCTCCGGTTGAACTTAGCTGGTTACGCAGCAGCCTTCCTTTGATGGGTCTAGTCCACACGTGAAGTCTGACTCCACTGGTCCAGGAGGAGTTGTGTTAGCAGCTGAGCTCTTCTCCCTCCGGGAGCGCGGCTTCTCGCCTGCACCTGCCTCCCTGGCTCTGGCCGCTGGGCCAGCAGCCGCCTGCCAGCCCGCCCGCGCTCCCTGGGGAGCCATTCGCGGTTCCCAGCACCAGTTGTGGAAACTGTAAGGCAAAGAGGGAGGTGAGACTGGGGGAGGAAGTAAGGCATTTGGTGCCTTCTCTCCATCCCTCATCCCCAAGACATTTCAAATTGCTGTATTATGATCCCATGCCCCTGACTCTTGATGTTCATAAAGGAGGAAGGGAGGGAGGGAGGAAGAGAGAGAGAGAGAGAGAGAGAGAGAGAGAGAGAAGTTGCTAAACTCAGGCCAAGGACAGCTATATGTGACCTACATTACCCACCCATCCACTCCACTCCCTACAGCCTAAGACAGTCTCTCAAACGTCTCTGAATTGTGCAATTGCAATTTTTTTTCTTTACAGGAGATAATGAACCAGTCCATTTCCATTATTTTCATCGTCTTCCTAATGTAGGAAGAGCTTTTTATTTTTATTTTATATTTTATTTTTTATTTTACAGAATTACATGTCGAAGGGGGGTTTGAATTCACACCATTCTCACCACCAGAGTTCTGAATCTTCACTCTTCCCACTGCAATCCACCACTGTTCTCTTAAGGTTTTAGGTATGGGCCAACCATCTTCATAGAGCATGAAACAGCGTGACTTTGGGAAGCCTCCATGGGATGTTTAGATGTCATCTGCTTCATGAGCCGCTGTGTATTTGTGTAATTTCAGTTTTTAATTAAAACATACAATTAAGGGAATTATTGCAAACCCTTAGCTCAAGTAGTATCATATCAAAACCATGATGAGATAGCAATATACCTATGATACAGAAGAGGAAACTGAGCTGTAGAAAAAAAAAAAGTAAATTACTGAGGTCACACAGACCAAATATGTTTGCTTTTATTTATTTATTTAAAAACATTTTAAAACTATTTTTATTGTTGTTGTAGCGATTGTTGTTGATATCTTCGTTATTAGGACAGAGAGAAATGGGGAGAGGAGGGGAAGACAGAGAGGAGAAGAGAAAGATAGACACCTGCAGACCTGCTTCACTGCCTGTGAAGTGACTCCCCTACAGGTGGGGAGCCGGGGGCTCCAGAACCTGGATCCTGATGCTGGTCCTTGCGCCTTGCACCATGCAATTAATCCGCTGAGCTACCTCCCAACTCCCTGATTTTACTTATTTTTTATGCATTTATTTTAAAATTTTTTAATTATATTTATTTATTTATTTATTGTGTAGAGACAGCCAGAAATCTAGAAAAAGTGGGTGACAGAAAGGGAGAAAGACAAGAGAGATACCTTTCAACACTGCTTCACTACTTAAAAAGCTTTCTTTCTGCAGGTGGCAGCCAGTGGCTGAACCCTGGTTCTTGCGAATTATAACATGTGTGCCCAACCATTAACTCCCCAATAAAGCAAGAACAAAAAAAAAATGAAAGAACTTTTCTGGGCCAGAGAAATATCTCACTAGATAGAGCTCAGGCCTTGCCATGGTTCAAACCCTCCCCCCCCCCCCCACCACCATGTGGTAACTGAATGGAACTGAAGCAAGCTTCAGTTGTCCTGGTCTCCTCTCTTCTTCTCTCTTCTCTTCTCTTCTCTTCTCTTCTCTTCTCTTCTCTTCTCTTCTCTTCTGTCTCTCTCTCTCTCCCCCTCACTTTCTGTGTGTGTCTTTCTGATTGAAAAACTTTGGCCTGGGAACAGTGAAATTGTGCATGCATGAGATTCCCAGCTATGCAGAAAAAAAAAAACTAAAATAAAATAACTCATCTGCACAGAAAACTTAAATAGTTCAAATTTTCTCAACAAAAAGTTTATCATTCTGCCTATTATAAAATTATGTCATTAACAAAGAGAGGAAAACTCCCTCAACATCTAACTGTATATTATCCCCAGTTCTATAGAGCCCTTCTGTGGTGAGGTAGAAGGATAACTTTGGGAGAGTGGCAGCTTTACATGAAAAGGAAGATCTTAACAAGGTAACCAGACATTGGCAAAAGCTGACTGAGTTGACATAATTCTCCATTGTTACCTGGCTCCTGCTTGTTAGTACTGACAGTGATGGGAAATAATTATGGTTAGTAAACACCCTTTCAATGTCTGATCCAAGATTAGTGTCCAAATTCTCAGATTGATCTCATGAAATTTATTCATGCTTACTTACAAATGCCAACAGAGAGAACTGAGAAAAGAGTTCCAAGTAACTTTCATGGTTAAATAGGATTTATAAAAGGGAGTATATAAACAAATTGAAACCTTTTTGACTTCAAATTTCATCTTAACTGCTAAAAGTATGAATTGAGTTTCTTGTGATTTAAAAACTTACATTAATTTAAACACAAGAAGAGAGATGGTTACTAGCTCACTGGGAGTTTATATACGCAAATGACCTGTTTATGAAATAGTTTCTTGCTTAATAAAATTCCCTGCTTTCCTACCTATTCTTTTTCCTTCAATCTACTCTGTCCCCTGTCTTATTGACTGCTAATGCTTAAGTCAATGAAGAGAATATGATAGATAAGAAGGGAAAATACCCAATTGAATATATCTTTCTAGGTCTCTATTCTTGAACTGAGTTATAGCATAAAGTATGTCAAGTAATGGAAATACCACTTATAAGAAGTTTGAGAAGGTGAGGTCTTGTTTTCAGTTTCATTCCCACATAGCATGGGAGGAATGTGATTGCTACGTAGGAGGTAAAAAGTCACAGTGCAAAGACGAAATCTTCACATTTTAATGGCTTTTGGTATATTTCCTTAGTAATAACATAATGTAGTCAAGTGATTTTCCATTAACTGTCTTGCCATGAAGAACTGTACTGGTGGTTAATTCATCTACTCAGGCTTCCATATAACAATCTGAATATAGCTTCTCTACATACAATTAATGTTTTCAATTCTTTCAACTTATAGTACTATTTCTAAAATCACTATTTATAGGCAGCATTCCTCCTAACGGTCTTATTTCGAATGGGATTAAATGAGAAATCACAACATATATTAAACATATAACTATTAATGACAACTATTAATGATAGTAAGGAAAATAGAAGTTAAGACTTAAATGTTAGACTGGACACCATAAAACATTGGCAGAGGCGGCCAGGTGTTGGCACACTGGGTTTAACATACATAGTACAAAACAAAGATCCTGGTTCAAGCCCCCAGTTCCCCACTTGCAAGAGGATTGCTTCACAAGTGGTGAAACAAGTCTGCAGGTGTCTTTCTCTTCCTCTCTCTATCTTCCCTTCCCCTCTCAATTTCTCTCCTATCCAAAAACAAACAAAAAGACATTGGCAGAATGTTATATGCTGCCAGCTTTAGAGACATCAGTCCAACAACTTAGAATAAATAAATAAATATAAGCCAGTGTAATTCTATCAAATTGAAAAAAAAAAGCTACTACATAGGAAAACAATTATTACAACCCCGCCCAAAACACAACAAAACAAAATACCACTACTGAATTGGAGGTGTTCTCTTTTTTTTACACTGTACCCATCAGAGAAATAATTAAGAACCAGAGGTTGGGCGAGGGGCACATCCAGCTGAGTGCACACCTTACTATGCACATGCACCAGGGTTCAAGCCCCTGGTGCACATTGGTAGGAGGAGGGAAGCTTTAGGAGCAGTGAAACAGTGCTGCAGGCATCTCTGTTTTTTTCTTCCTTTATATCACTCTTTTCTCTCAATTTCTTTCGGTTCTATCAAATTTAAGAAAGTGGTGGGGATGGGGATTGAAAAGATGGTCTCTGGGAGGGGTGGATTTTTTGTGTAGGCACCAAATTCTGTTGGAGAGGGGAAACAAAGGCATGAATAGCAAAAATATAGAGTTCACAAAATTCAGCTACGTTAAAATGGGGAGACATATTAATAGACTCTTTACCAAAGAGAATATTAGTCAACAGATACATGAAAAAGGATAAAAATGAAATGCCACCACAATCCAGACACAAAGTACTACAATTAAAAAGGACAGAAATAAATGAGGACAAGTGTATAAATGTGAGGTGAAGCACCACAATAACTGAAAATAAATAAATAGACAAAGAAAGGGAGAAACACAAGGTGAAAATTTAAGTGCATGTGGAATGTTGGAGAAAATCCAAAGACATTAAAGTGAAGGGCATGGAGGAGGTAAAAATGGCTGTAGCGATCCCGGGATCTGTGATAGAGGAAGCTGTCAACTCAGTGGAACATGTAGTGTGCTAAGACCTATTATGATGGGAGATAAGAAACAATTGAGTAAGTCATTATTCCCCCAAGAAAGAGATATTTAAAACATCAAAGAAAACAAATGTTGTCATTTGAAACACATTCAATTTTTTTTTTTTACTTTTTAATTTATAAAAAGGAAGAATTGACAGTCATAGGATAGGAAGGGTACAAATCCACACAATTCTCACCACCAGAACTCTATATCCCTTCCCCTCCCTGATAGCTTTCCTAGTCTTTAACCCTCTGGGAGTATGGACCCAAGATCATTGTGGGTTGCAGAAGGTGGAAGGTCTGGCTTCTGTAATTGCTTCCCCACTGAACATGGGTGTTGATCCATACTCCCAGCCTGTTTCTCTATTTCCCTAGTGGGACAACAATCTGGGGAAGCAGATAACCAGTACACATTGGTGGGGATGTCTATCCAGGGAAGTCTGGTTGGCATCATCTTAGCATCTGGAACCTGGTGGTTGAAAAGAGAGTTAACATACAAAGCCAAACAAATTGTTGACCAGTCATGAACCTAAAGGCTGGAATAGTGCAGATGAAAAGTTGGGGGGGAGGGTCCTCCAAATTGTAGATAGCTAGTAGACATATTTTACTTATATTCCAAAGGGTCTATGGCTATATTAGTTTTTTTTTTCTCCTTTTCCCCCTGAGCCTGAAATATGATATGCAGGTGGATCCAAGTTATTATCTGGGAGATGGTGTCATGGCTGGAAAAAGGACCAGAAAGCTGGATCAGGGAAGAGAGTAGCTCCCTAATATGGGAAAGATGTATAAATATTGTTGACTATAAACCCCATTGATTTGATGTGGTCTGGGGCCCATACTCAGCTTAGGACCCTATGTGACCTCTGCATCCCTGTAGATCTGAGCTCACATTCTGTGGTCATGAGTAGGAACATTTCAAGCTGCCCCAATTTCAGGACCCATCTTTCTCAGGTGTAGTATAGAGTATGTTGTCCAGCCTCCCTTCAGAGGATGAAACATTCTGTACTGTTGTTAAACCACATTGAGGGCAAGGTCCTATGGGGGTCCACAGAGGGGGGTCTATTGTGTTGTTCCTGATAGAGATGACCAGTAACAATGGAGAGAGGGATTTATTCAAGGTCTAGTCTGTTTGGGAATCTCAGGACTCCTCAAATAGGGCTCCAGCTGATGGGGTGGCCTGAAAGTGACTAAAAAGAGTCATCATTAAAGTATGCCAGTCTCTTGACCTTATTCAGCTTTTGCAGTCCTTGCTTTAATGAGGTTAGCTTTGGAGTGAGTGAGAGAACTATAATAGGAAGTAGGTGAGGAGGGTATCTAAGTCTAAGTAGACACTCTTTCATTATGAACTTCAAACTGACTCACTGCAGACTATTGTGCTCTTTTGCTTTCGGGAATATATTTTGCCCTAATTTATGGATACATATGAACATATGCTCTATCTCACAGGACCTGGTCTATATCTAGGTTTTGGGACTTTGTTAGGAAGTGAACCACCTGGAATGGAATCAGAGAATCCTATGAAAGGAAAGGTCTCACCCAAGTAATGAGGGTGAAGGGTTGGCATTCCATGCTTGACATCTCTAGACACAGTCTCAAGTGAATCATGCTGAGGTAGTACTTGTTCCATTGATCAGGCTGGTACTGGTGGATGCAATATCATTTGTTATGAATTGAGAGAAGCATGCAGGAAAGTGAGTCCCACGCTAGAGGCTCCAGGAGTGGGGGAAATACAGTCTTTATAGAAGAAGTGGGATGTCCCTGCTGTCTTCCGGTTTAAAAAGGCAATAGATAGTTATTGCTATAATCACATTATTTGTCAATTAGGTTAACTTTGAAAAATACCTTTGTTAGGATTTGCTGTATCATACACAGCATCACCATAATTTATGTCCTTTGACATTATTTGTGTATAGCTGTGCCATGGCTGCTTCTGTTCTCCCTGGTCTAGGCTTTTGAGAGAGTCAACATATCAAAGACTCAGTCTATGTATTAAAAAGACTCAGTCTGTGCTTTAAAAAGTTTGAGACATTCAATTTTCCCCTCTTATATTAATTAAATAGTGATTTATATGACCATAATTTAATAGGAGTATACATATATATACATCATTCCCACCACCAAAAGACTGTGTCCCATCCCATCCTCCCCAACGCCCCTGGCCCATGAAGTTGAACATCCACCCTCATCAACCCAGGGTTTTCACTTTGGTGTCCTATTCCAAATTCAGTCAAATCCTGCTTTTAGTTTCTTTTTCTGTTTTTCTTTCTCAACTTCTGTTGATGAGTGGGATCATCCCATACTCATCTTTGTATTTATGACTTAGCTCACTTAATATAAGTCCTTCTAGCTCCATTCAAGATCGGTCAGAGAAGGTGGGTTCATTTGTCTTAATAGCTGCATAGTATTCCATTGTGTATATATACCACAACTTTCTCAGTCACTCATCTGTTGTTGAGCACCTGGATTGCTTCCAGGTTTTAGCTGTTACGAATTATTCTGCTATGAACGTAGGTGTATACATAACTTTCTGGTTGGGTGTTATGGAGTTCTTGGGGTATATACCTAGGAGAGGCATTACTGGGTCATATGGAAGGTCCATGTCTACCCTTGTGAAAGTTCTCCAGACTACTCTCTACAGAGGCTGGACCAATTTACATTCCCACCAGCAGTGCAAAAGGGTTCCTTTCTCCCCACAGCCTCTCCAGCATTTGTTGCTGCTGTCCTTTTTGATGTATGCCATTCTCACAGGGGTGAGGTGGTATCTCAATGTTGTCTTTCTTTGCATTTCTCTGACAATCAGCGACCTGGAGCAATTTTTCATGTGCTTGTTAGCTTTTTCGGATCTCTTCTATAGTGAATGTTCTTTTCATAGCTTCTGCCCATTTTTGGATGGGGTCATTTTGTTGTTGTTGTTGTTGTTGTTGTTGCTAAGTTTGCTGAGCACTTTGTATATTATGGTGATTAGTCTTTTGTCTGATGTCTGGCATGTGAAGATCTTCTCCCATTCTGTGAGGGGTCTCTTTGTTTGTGTGATAGTTTCTTTGGCTGTGCAGAAGCTTTTCAATTTGATGTAGTCTTTTCAATTTGATGTAGTCCCCTTGATTTGTTTCTGCTTTAGTCTTCCTTGTAATTGGGTTTTTTTCATCAAAAATGTCCTTGAGGTTTAGGTGGGAAAGTGTTCCACCAATGTTTTCCTCTAAGTATTTGATAGTTTCTGGTTGAGCATCCAGGTCCTTGATCCATTTGGAGTTGATTTTTGTTTCCCGTGAGATAAGGTGGTTCAGTTTCATTCTTCTGCATGTTTCAACCCAGTTTTTCCAGCACCATTTATTGAATTGAGCCTCCTTCTTCCATTTAATACTTTGGGCCCCATTATCAAAGATTAGATGTCCATAGGTGTGGGGTAGATTTCTATAGGTGTGGGGGACATTCAAAATTTGTTATTAAAATGGAAGTCTTCTAAAAACAATGAGAATGTGTATTAGTATTCCCTGTTCTTCTGTGATCTATTTGAATATGATCTTTGTGAAATAACTAGCTCTTCATCTTTTAGATGAGTGTTTCCGATGATTACATATATGAAGATAAAACATCGAAAAGTTCTTAGGCTAATGTACAATCATTATTCATCCATGTCCAAAATGCTATAGCTTTATATTTATTTTAAGTAATTACATTACAGGGGGGATGTAATGACTCAAAGATTTTGGGTAAAAAGCTTTATGGAATTCAACTCAAGTAAATGCTGCCAATTTGTTTTCAACTCTTTCACTATTAGGTCAAATATTTATGCAATTCCTTTACTTTTTTTCACTCATTGTCAATGCAGACCACATTTTATGCTACCTATCTTTAACTTTGTTATTCCCTGGGAGCTGAGAACCAGATAGACTCCCTGTAATAGGTGTTTAAAATTTCCTTTGTGTTTGGTTAAAATGAGTTTGACCTCTTTCTTCTCATTACACTGAGATGTGTTTAAAGTTGAAGCAAAATATGACAAATTTTTATCTAGTCATCTTTCATGTGCCTTCAAGGTGCCTGGAATAAATCCTTCCAACTGTATAACAGCCTACTCTAATGCAGAATTTAGCTTAATGTGGGCTTGTTCTGGATTTCTTCCAAGGGGAGGAAATTATCTTTGGAAGTACCCAAGAATTAATTTTTATAGTCTAGTCAACTACAGAGATCAGATCAGGGGTTGATGGTAGTAATAATAGGACAATAATGCGATACTACAGCTGATATCTTTGCATATTTAGTATCTACTCTTTTTTTTTATTGGCTATGTAACCTTAGCGACATTTTTAAGCCCTCTAATTCCCATTTTTATTTGGTGCAGAGATAAGGGCAATACTTAATTTACATAATTGTTTTACAGTTAAATGATACAATCCATGTTAGTGTTAAATGAGATATGCTTATTCTTTTCACCACTATTAATATTGTTATTATCATTACTGTTAGGCTTCAGGAAGTCTTCCTGATAATACTCAACTGAACATTAGCTCTGTGATAAATTCCATGTTAAGAACTTGTCTTATGAAGTTGAAAGATAAGAATAGAAGGGAAAACACAAAGAAGAACTTGGACTGGACTTGGGGGTAGGTAGTGTTCATGTCCTGGAACCTGATGACAGAGGAGGACCTAGGTGGGGAATTAAGATTGTTATGTGGAAAACTGAAAATACGCTACACATGTACCAACTACTGTATTTTACTGTTGACTGTAAACCATTAATCTCCCTAATAAAAGGAAAACAAAGAACTTGTCTCATTTCATCCTCAATTCATACAATTTTGTGAGGTGGTAAATAACATTTATTTTTGCAGGTTAAAAACTATTAAAATTTTTTGGAGTATCATACTGACAATAGAACTTTACTAGTAGTAGGAACTTAAACATAGTTGTTTGCTTCAAGTCTTTGAAAGAAATTAATCCAAATATAATAGAGTGAGGAAAAAAGAACATTTAGAAAAGCATTTATTTTTTAAAAATAATTTTAAAGACAGAATACCCAATGCTTTTAACAATTAAGAGATGACTGTGCTTTATAGACTACAACTGACACATTGCCTATGACGTCACATTTTAATTAACTGAGTCTTCTAACCATCGAAAAATGAGATGGCTGAATTAGTCACAAATGATTCTCACTATGCTCCTATGGTATGGAAAGACAGTCAAAAAACTAATGGAGAACCTCACACTTAATATTCACTGGATTAACTCCTATAATTTCATTGAAATTACATTTCTATAAACATGATATAGAAGTAGGGGTGCAAAAAAAGGCTCATCTTGTTCTGTAAGCTCTTAAGTAAACTTGATAATGATTATAAAAATTCCAATTTGGTTTGTTTTACCCAACTCTATCAGATCCCCTTATAATGATAGAGAGCTTGAGTCATAGAGAACTATTGTAAGCTAATTTTCACTGACTATGTGATTCATTGATATTAAAAGTAAAATTTTACTTGGATTCACCTTGTTCTATTTAGTGCTTTCTTTAATTATTAAGGAACTCAGTAAACTTGAATTTCAGTCTGTGATTAAGTGAGCATAAATTCTTGGACTTCAAGCAGAAGATTATGTTGCCCTTCCTCGGTGTTCCTGGAATCACTCAAAATTGAAAAGTTTTTCACTTAGTAAAGATTTATGTATTTTACAAAGCCTTGGGGGGGTGATAGTAAGTATATACATATAGAATATATTTTATGCAGCTTACATCATATTTAGGGGTATATGCAACATATACAAACATGAAAGACTCACAAGATAGTTAAATTTGTAGTATGTTTTGTGTTCGTGGATCAATTGTTATGACTTTATGCAAGAAAAATAGTGAGAATCAAAAGAAATATAAGAAAAATAACAAAGTATGAAGAAAAGTAATTTTTATTTACAAAATGGATCTTCAATCTATGATGTTTCATTCTAATGTGCCATTATGACATTTTAAATATGATCCCATTAAAAATGAAGTAAATTTAGGACATATATGTTGAAATATTTATTAAGTATTATTTTTTCTTTGCTTTCTAAACCTGTGTATAATTCTGGTTTCTTTTTAGCGCATGAAACAACAGTAATTTAAATAAATGTTTTATATATTAAGCTCATTAAACACATTTGGGATAAAACCAATTTTGTTTAAGCTGTAAAATTACTGATTTTTTACACTTAGTTCTACATTCCACTTCTTTTCTTGATGAAAAAAGAACAAAAATATAGGTTTTCAGCTAGAATAGACTAATTTTGATGATATGAAGAAAAGGGTCCTAGACTGCATACACTCCAGGGTATATTTTCTCCATATAGGATAATTCTGTTGGTAGAAACTGAATATTAAAATGTGTCATTTTCCCACATGAAGAAATAACAGTGAACCATATGGTTTCTTTCTTACACCACTGCATCTGACTGACAGCTTAGTTATAGACACAACTTCTCGGTTCTACACAAACAGATTTCCCGGAAATAGAAGCCAAATGGGAATCCAGAGGGAAGTCAGAGAAAATTAGTCTTAGATCTACTTTTTAAAAATTTAGTAAAGTTGGATTTATCCATTTTAGTCACTGGAAAAGCTTTATTATTATTTTTTTGCAATAACAGCAAGAAATATCTAACTCTGAATAGCTTTTGGCTTTTAGATAAAAATAAGTTTAGATTCAACACTCAAGGACGCTTTGGTGATGTAGGATGCTTCCCTCCTCTGATCTGTCTCTGTTTCATTTTCTCTTATTAAGCTTTTTATTTTTGTTTATTATTGAAGAGAGAGAAAGAGAGAGAAATTGAGAGGGGAGTGGCCATAGGGAGGGGAAGAGACAGAGAGACACCTGCAGCCCCTCTTCACCACTTGAGAGCCTTCCCCCCCTGCAGGTGGGAACCAGGGGCTTGAACCCTAGTCCTTACACACTGTAATGCTTGTATTTTACCAGGTGTGATACCGCCTGGCTTCCTCTGGGGAACCCCAGGTATTGACAAAAAGCAAAGAGAAACAAACAAAGAAAACTGGTTTCTGTTACTAATTGTGAAATGCTAGAAATAAAGCAAATGGGAATTTTGAATGAATTTAGAAAGGTATCCACTAAATAATTGATGCTGTGTTTACAATGAGTACAGACCACATATGTCTGACTTTTGAAAAATCAAGAACAGATCATTACGGACTAAATTTAAGTTTTGAGAATGACAAGCAATTTTCTGGGTGAGCATACTGTGTATGGATGTACAAAAGAGATAACTGGTTTTTAAGAAACAAGTATCTAAAAATATACCAGAAATGTTTCTTCTACTGAGATTTCTCAATAAGTTCTCAAGTACATCTCAAATATTTCTCAAATGCATCATATAGTTTATTCAGTACAATTTTTTAAAGACTGTTTATTTGGCTTGCTTCACCTTACTCTCCTAACAGCACTGTTAGCTGTCAACAAGGTCTTTATAAAATACATGTTGAATGTCTAAATAGTCAGTCACCAAGAAATTTGTATACATTTGAATAGATAGATGCTTGGGTAATTCCATGATAAAAGGTTATGTGGCCTTTTATAGTATTGTGCACATGGGCAAATGTTATCAGCAGTTAGACATGTTGCTCGAAGAAAAGATAAATCTATATATTTTTTGTAGTCACCAGATTTCATCTCTGGATTGAATATTTCAGATAGAAAGAGAGAGACAGAGATACAGATAGGGTGAAAGATATGGTACTGAAGCTTCCTTCACTGCAGTGACTGGAACTTTGGTTGTACACAAGGCTATGTAGACTCACTGTCTAAGTAAGCTTTAATGCTGACCTTCTTATACAATTTGAGTGAGTCACTAAGTGAATAGGTTCCTTGCCAGTGAATTGGTGGCAATTATTTTTTATTTTATGTTTATTTTTTTATTCTATTTAATAACGAACAACAAGTCTGTTTGATAAGAGAGATACAATTCCACACAATTCCCATGACCAGAGTTCTCCATCCTGCCCCCTCCATTGGAAGCTTTCCTATTCTTTATCCCTCTGGGAGTAATGGACCCAGGATCATTATGGGGTGCAGAAGGTGGAAGGTGTGGCTTCTGTAATTGCTTCTCGGCTGGACATGAGAATTGATTGATCCATACTCACAATCTGTTTCTGTCTTTCCCTAGTGGGGTAGGGCTCTGAAGAGATGGAGTTCCAGATCTCGTTGGTGAGGTCATCTGTCCAGGGAAGTCAGGTTGACATAATGGTAGCATCCACAACTTGGTGGCTGAAATGCATTAAGAAATAAAGCAGAAAGATTATTTAGTAAATCAAGAACCTAAAAGTAAGAATATAGCAGATTTGTGTTCCCCATTTTGGGAAAAGTTAGAGGGTCTATTTTAAGAGGTCTATATCTTTATTAATTCTTGCTTGATCCAGACAGCTAACATGCAGGTGGGCTAAAGTTATTGAGTGGGGAGATGGTGTCAGAGTTGGGAATGAGACTAGAAAACTGGATCAGAAAGAGAGTAAGCCCCCAAAATGTGAAAAGTATATACATACCATTAATTTAAACCCCACTGATCTTATCTGGGACCAATATTCAACATAGGAACTTGTGTAACCTCTGCATTCCTGCAGGTGTGAGCTCGCATTCTGTGATTATAGCTAGAAACATTCTAGGCTGCACTCATTATAGGACCAATCATCCTGCAGTGGCAGAGAATTTGACCCAGTCTCCCTTCCGAGAATGGAGCAGTCTTTACCAAGGAGGTGACTATAGCTCAATTTGGGTTAGAGAACAGAGAAAAAAGAAAGGAATTTTTTTAAAATTATTATTTACAAAGCTCACCCCCCCCACCCCCCATAACCAGATCCCAGGGGCGGGAGAGTTTTGTTGAGCTTTTTTCTTAACCAAGATTCCTGGCGCACTAGGGGTGTCATTCTAACCCTTTTTCCTTTCTGATTCCCTTTGATCTTTTTTTTTTGTTCCTCATAAGTGGCTCAAACCCAACTGGAGTGACAAATATATGACTAATCAGAGCCTCACCCTGCCAGGGAAAGACTACCTAAAGGTTTTTTTTTGTTTGCTTTTTTTTTTTGAACAATTGGTTGTCCTTGCTCAAGGTGCCTGAGCCAATCTGGAGCCCTCAAAGCTGCAGGATGACTGTTAGTGTTTTTTTACTCTGTTCTACTTTATTATTACTATTATATATATGAGTGTCCTACCCCCCCCCTTCAGGTTGACCAAAATGAACTCTTAGTGTATTTTCCATTCTAGGTGACAGGGTGACCTATCCATTGTGAGAGGAACTTGTTTCACCCTACCTAACTCCTCTATAAACTCTTGCCCTTCTCCCTCTTCCTAGCTAATTAAATTAAAATTAAAAAAAAACTCCTCCATCACTGCTCTTTTTTTCCTCTTTTTTCTTTTTTATCTTGTCTTCATTTCTTCCTTTCTCTTTCTTCTGCTTTCTGAATTCACTGATACTTGTTTGTGAAATATTTTAGGGAAGAAATCTGACTCAGAGTGGACTCTCTTTGTGTGTGTCTCTTCTCTACTTCCCTTTCTCCTTTTGCTACCCTTAGAATTTACAGTGGACAGTATATTTTCATAATTGTCTATTCTTGCTATCCCTTTTGTCCTTTCTCTTTCTTTTTCATTTGGGTTTGGTTGCTATTTTTTCTTGGACTTGAGACATTGTTTGGCTAACTGGTATTGGTTAAACTGTTTCAATCCTTGCTTCAGTTACTATTGTAATTTCCAAGGTTGGTGATTGCATTTGTCATAAGGTATTTAGTACAGCATAGCTTGTACTCAAAATACAACAACTAAGGAACAACAGAACATAAAAATAAAAAACATGGGGGTCTGGCGGAGGTGCAGTGGGTTAAGCGCATGTGGCGCAAAACGCAAGGACCAGCGTAAGGATCCTGGTTTGATCCCCCATCTCCCCACCTGCAGGGGAATCGCTTCACAGGTGGTGAAGCAGGTCTGCAGGTCTATCTTTCCCTCCCCCTCTCTGTCTTCCCCTCCTCTCTCCATTTCTCTCTGTCCTATCCAACAATGAATAGCGTCAACAATGGCAATAATAATAACCACAATGAGGCTACAACAACAAGGGCAACAAAAGGGGGAAAAATGGCCTCCAGGAGCCGTGGATTCATGGTGCAGACACCAAGCCCAGCATTAACCCTGGAGGGGAAAAAATAAATAAATAAAAAATAAAATAAAAAATACATCAATAAAAAAATGGTTAAACAAAGAGCAAATAAAACTGTTCCTACAAAGAATGAAGACAGGATCCCAGAAGAAACTAGTCAGAAATTAGTCAGAAGTAACCATAGATTAGAAAAGTATGCAAGAAATAGTAAACTTAATAATCACAGAAATGAAGACAACTATGGAAGAATGGGTTAGCAGAATTAGGGAAGCAACAGATGAGACCCTCAAGGAAAATACTAGCTACCTCAAGGTAGAGAACTTAAAGCTGAAAAGCTGAACTGAAGAAAGAAGCTGAGGGAAGGGAAAGCAGACTAGTAGAAGCAGAAAACAGAATTAGCCAGACAGAGAATGAGCTATAGAAAACTAAGAGAGGTGAAAGGGCTCAAAAAGAGATAGAGAGACACTGAAAACAACAGCAGAGATATATGGGATGATCAAAGAAGTAACATTCATATAATTGGCCTACCAGAGGAAGAAAGAGAGTAAGGGAAACCAAACATTCTAGAGGAAATTATAGAAGAAAAATTCTCAGACCTGAACAACAGAAAGTGCATTAAGATTCAAGAGGTCCAGAGAGTCCCAAACAGAATCAACCCAGACCTGAAGACACCAAGACACATCATAGTCAAAAAGAAAAGAAGTAAGGATAAAGAAAGGATCCTAAAGGCTGCAAGAGAGAAACAAGAAGTCACATACAGGGGAAAACCCGTAAGACTTCTCCACTCAAACTCTAAAAGCCAGAAGAGAATGGCAAGATATCTTTTTTTAAAAAAATTTTTTAATTTAAGAAAGGATTAATTAACAAAACCATAGGGTAGGAGGGGTACAACTCCACACAATTCCCACCACCCAATCTCCATAACCCAACCCCTCCCCTGATAGCTTTCCCATTCTCTAGCCCTCTGGGAGCACGGACCCAGGGTCATTGTGGGTTGCAGAAGGTAGAAGGTCTGGCTTCTGTAATTGCTTCCCCGCTGAACATGGGCGTTGACTGCTCGGTCCATACTCCCAGTCTGCCTCTCTCTTTCCCTAGTAGGGTGTGTCTCTGGGGAAGCTGAGCTCCAGGACACATTGGTGGGGTCTTCAATCCAGGGAAGGATGGCCAGCATCCTGATGGCATCTGGAACCTGGTGATTGAAAAGAGAGTTAACATACGAAGCCAAACAAATTGTTGAGCAATCATGGACCCAATTCTTGGAATAGTGGAGAGGAAGTGTTGGGGGGGGGGGTACTCACTGCAAACTCTAGTGTACTTCTGCTTTCAGGTATATATTTTGCAGTAGTTTATGGATACATGTGAACATAAGCTCTCTCTCACAGAAACTGGTGTATATCTAGGTTATGGGACTTTGTTAGAAAGTGAACCACCTGAGATGGAATTAGAGTGTACTATAAAAGGAAAGGTCTCACCTGAGTAATGAAGCTGAAGGGTTGTCATTCCACACGTGAAGTCTCGGGACACAGTCTGAGGTGAAGCATGTTGAGGTGGCAATCGTTGCGTTGGTTAGTTTGTGGTCGGCGGATGCATATGGATTATTATTTGGTATGGATTGGGAGATGCATACGGGAAAGTGGGCCCTATCCAAGGGTTCCAGGACTGCGGGAAGTAGGGGCTCTATAGTGGAGATGTGAGGTTCCTGCTGTCTTAGGGTTCAAAAAGACAATCGGTAGTTAATGTTAACATCACATTATTTGTTAATTGGGTTAACTTTGAAAAGTCCTTTTGTTATGGTTTGCTGTACAGTATCCAGTATCTTGTATATAGCTGTGCTATTGGATGCTTCTAATCTACTTGGTCTAGGCTTTTGAGAGAGTCCGCATATCAAATACACAGCCTATATATTAAAAGATTCAGTTTGTGTTTTGAAAAACTTTGAGACATACAATTGATTTTTCCCCTCTCATATTAATTAACTACTGATTTATATGTCTACATTTTGCTAGGAGTGTACATAAACACCATTCCCACCACCAAAAGACTGTGACCCATCCCTCCCACCCACTCTCACCCCCCACTGGCCCAGGAAGCTGCATGTCTACACCTCACTACAGGGTTTTTACTTTGGTGCCCTACTTACAATTTGATCAGGTCCTGCTTTTAGTTTCCCTTTCCGATCTTCTTCCTCAACTTCTGTTGATGAGTGGGATCATCCCATACTCATCTTTATCTTTCTGACTTAGCTCACTTCACATAATTCCTTCTAGCTCTGTCCAAGATGGGTCAGAGAAGGTGGGTTCATTGTTCTTGATAGCTGCATAGTATTCCATTGTGTATATATACCACAGCTTTCTCAGCCACTCATCTGTTGTTGGGCACCTGGGTTGCTTCCAGGTTTTAACTATTATGAATTGTGCTGCTATGAACATAGGAGTACACACCTCTTTTTGGTTGGGTGTTATGGAGTCCTTGTGGTATATCCCCAAGAGAGGAATTACTGGATCATATGGAAGGTCCATGTCTAGCCTTCTGAGAGTTTTCCAGACTGCTCTCCATAGAGGCTGTACCAATTTACATTCCCACCAGCAATGTAAAAGGGTTCCTCTGTCCCTACATCCTCTCCATCATTTGTTGCTTCTGTCCTTTTTGATGTATGCCATTTTTACAGGAGTGAGGTGGTATCTTAGTGTTGTCTTAATTTGCATTTTTCTGACAATCAGTGACCTAGAGCAATTTTTAATATGTTTATTAGCCTTTTGGATATCCTCTGGAGTGAATGTTCTGTTCATATCCTCTGCCCATTTTTGGATGGGGTCATTTGCTTTTTTGGTGCTAAGTTTGCTGAGCTCTTTATATATTTTGGTGATTAGTTTCTTGTCTGATGTATGGCATGTGAAGATCTTCTCCCATTCTGTGAGGGTTCTCTCTGTTTGTTTAATAGTTTCTTTGGCTGTGCAGAAGATTTTCAATTTAATGTAGTCCCATTGGTTTGTTTCTGCTTTAGTCTTCCTTGCAATTAGGTTTGATTCATCAAAGACGTCCTTGAGGTGTAGGTGGGAAAGTGTTTTACCAATGTTTTCCTCTAAGTATTTTATTGTTTCTGGTCTGAAATCTAGGTATTTGATCCATTTGGAGTTGATTTTTGTTTCTGGTGAGATGAAGTGGTTCAATTTCATTCTTCTGCATGTTACAAGCCAGTTTTCCCAGCACCATTTATTGAAGAGAGCCTCCTTTTTCCATTTAATCCTTTGGGCCCCCTTATCAAAGATTAGATGTCCATAGGTGTGGGGATTTATTTCTGGGCTTTCAATTCTGTTCCACTGGTCTGTGTGCCTATTTTTGTTCCAGTACCATGCTGTTTTGATGATGATGGCTTTATAATATAGTTTAAGTCTGGGAGTGTGATGTCTCCATTTCTGTTTCTTTTCCTCAAGATGGTTTTGGCAATTCTAGGTGTTTTCTGGTTCCAGATAAATGATTGTAGTGTTTTTTCTATTTTCTTAAAGAAGCTGGTGGAGCTTTGATAGGTATTGCATTAAATTTGTATATGGCTCTGGGGAGAATATTCATTTTGATGATATTTATTCTTCTAATCCATGAGCCTGGGATATCTTTCCATTTCTTGGTATCAGTTTCTATTTCCTTGAGTAGTGACTCATAGTTTTCAGCATACAAGTCTTTCAATTCTTTGGTCAACCTTCTCAGACAACAATTAAAGGAGGCAATCATCACCAAGTCTGCCCTGAAAGAGGTTCTAAAAGACCTCTTATAAACAAAAACATCACTATCATACTTGCAATATATCAGAGCAAATAGAAAATTGTTGAATAATGGTACTACAATACATTAAAACCATAATATCAATAAATGTCAATGGCTTAAACTCACCCATCAAAAGGCACAGAGTGGAAGGATGGAAGAAATGTAAAGATTCCTAGAAACATATATCCTTCCAAAACTGAACCAAGAAGAACTACAAAACCTAAATACACCAATCACAGACAAAGAAATAGAAACCGTTATTAAGAATGTCCACAACAACAAAAGTTCTGCACCAGATGGCTTCACAAATGAATTCGACAACACCTTCAGGAAACAGTTAACACTCATACTTCTAAAGCTTTTCCATAAGATCAAAGAAACAGGAACACTCCCTTCCTCCTTCTATGAAGCCAACATCACCCTGATACCAAAAGAAGATAGGGACACAGCAAAAAAGGAAAACTTACAGACCAATATCTCTGATGAACATAGATGCCAAAATATTAAACAAGATTTTGGCCAACAGGATACAGCAGTATCTCAAAAAGTCTGTTCATCACAACCAACTGGGATTTATCCAGGGAATGCAAGGCTGGTTTAACATACGTAAGTCAATCAATTTCATTCATCACATCAATAAAAGCAAGACCAATAACCACATGGTCATAGCAATAGATGCAGAGAAAGCCTTTGACAAAATCCAACACCCACTCATGCTCAAAACTCTACAAAAAGTGGTAATAGATGGAAAATTGCTCAAGATAGTGGATTCCAAATATAGCAAACCTACAGCCAACATCATACTCAATGGACAGAAGCTGAAAGCATTCCCCCTTAGTTCAGGGACTAGGCAGGGCTGTCCACTATCATCATTACTCTACAACGTAGTATTGGAAGTTCTTGCCATAGCAATCAGGCAAGAGAAAGAAATCAAAGGAATACAAATTGAAAGGGAAGAAGTCAAGCTATTTGCAGATGATTTGATAATATACATAGAAAAACCTAAACAATCCAGCAGAAAACTACTGGAAGTTACTAGGCAATATAGCAAGGTATCAGGCTACAAAATCAATGTACAAAAATCAGTGACATTTCTTTATGCAAACACTAAACCTGAAGAAGACATCCAGAAATCACTCCCATTCACTGTCGCAGCAAAATCAATAAAATACCTAGGAATAAAGCTGACCAAAGATGTAAAAGACTTGTATACTGAAAACTAAGAGTCACTATTCAAGGAAATAGAAACTGATACCAAGAAATGGAAAGACATCCCCTGCTCATGTATCTGAAGAATAAATATCATCAAAATGAATATTTCCCCAGAGCCATATACAAATTTAATGTGATACCCATAAAAGTTGCACCAAACATTTTTAAGAGAATAGAACAAAAACTACAGTCACTTATCTGGAACCAGAAAACACCTAGAATTGCCAAAACCATCTTGAGGAAAAGAAACAGAAATGGAGACATCACACTCCCAGATCACAAACTATATTATAAGGCCATCATCATCAAAAAAGCATGGTACTGAAACAAAAATAGGCACACAGACCAGTGGAACAGAATTGAAAGCCCAGAAATAAACCCCCACACCTATGGACATCTAACCTTTGATAAGGGGGCCCAAAGTATTAAATGGAAGAAGGAGGCTGTCTTCAAGAAATTGTGCTGGGAAAACTGGACTGAAACATGCAGAAGAATGAAACTGAACCACCTTATCTTATGGGAAACAAACATCAGCTTTGAATGGATCAAAGACCTGGATGCTAGACCAGAAACTATCAAATACTTACAGGAAAACATTGGTGGAACACTTTCCCACCTAAACCTCAAGGAATTCTTTGATGAAACAAACCCAAATGCAAGGAAGACTAAAGCAGAAACAAACCAATGGGACTACATCAAATTGAAAAGCTTCTGCACAGCCAAAGAAACTATCACACAAACAAAGAGACCCCTCACTGGATGGGAGAAGATCTTCACATTCTTTCTTCAGACAAAAGACTAATCACCAAAATATACAAATAGCTCAGCAAACTTAGCAACAAAAAAGCAAATGACCCCATCCAAATACAGGCAGAGGATATGAACAGGACAATCACTTCAGAGGAGATCCAAAAGGCTAACAAACATATGAAAAACTGCTCCAGGTTTCTGATTGTCAGAGAAATGCAAATTAAGGCAACATTGAGATACCACCTCACCCCTGTGAGAATGGCATACATCAAAAAGGACAGCAGCAACAAATGCTGGAGAGGCTGTGGGGAGAAAGGAACCCTTCTGCACTGCTGGTGGGAATGTAAATTGGTCCAGCCTCTGTGGAGAGCATCTGGAGAACTTTCACAAGGGTAGACATGGACCTTCCATATGACCTAGTAATTCTTCTCCTGGGCTTATACCCCAAGGATTCCATAATGCCCAATCAAAAAAATATATATGTGTGTGTGTGTGTGTGTGTGTGTGTGTGTGTTCATAGCAGCACAATTCATAATTGCTATAACCTGGAAGTAACCCAGGTGCCCAACAAAAGATGAGTGGCTAAGAAAGCTGTGGTGTATATACACAATGGAACACTATGCAGGTATGAAGAACAATGAACCCACCTTCTCTGACCCATCTTGGATGGAGCTAGAAGGAATTGTTATGTGAGCTAAGTCAGAAAGATAAAGATGAGTATGGGAAGATCCTAATCAACAACAGAAGTTGAGAAAGAAGAACAGAAAGGGAAACTGTAAGCAAGATCTGACTCAATCAAGAGTAGGGCACCAAAGTTACAATCCTGTGGTGAGGATGAGGGTGGGCATTTGGCTTCCCTGGGCTGCAGGTGGTGTGAGTGGGTGGGTGGGATGGATTTTCCCCCTCTCTTTTGGTGGTGGGAATGGTGTTTATGTACACTCCTATTAAATTGTAATCATATAAGTCACTATTTAATTAATATGAGAGGGGAAAATTAATTGCATGTCTCAAACTTTTTAAAACACAGACTGAGTCTTCTTAATACTTAGGTTGAGTCCTCTGATATGCTGACTCTCTCAAAAGCCTAGATCAGGTTGAATAGAAACACCAGTGGCACAGCTATATACAAGATTCTGGGTATTATACAGCAAATCCTAAAAAAGGGACCTTTCAAAGTTAACCAAATTACCAAGTAATGTGATGATAACAATAACTATCCATTGTCTTCTTGAACCCTAAGACAGCAGGAACCTCACATTTCCAGTATAGAGCCTATATTTCCCACAGTCCCGGAACCTTAGGATGGGACCCACTTTCCTGCATGCTTCTCTCAATTCATATCAAATAATATTGCATCCGCCGCCGATCGCAACCTAATCAACACGATGAGTGCCACCCCAGCATGCTTCACTTCAGACTGTGTCCAGAGACTTCAGGTGTGGAATGACAACCCTTCAGTTTCATCACTTGGGTGAGACCTTTCCTTTCATAGTATTCTCTAATTTCATTCCAGGTGGTTCAATTCCTAACAAAGTCCCAAAATCTAGATATAGACCAGGTACCCTGAAATAGAACATATGTTCATATGTATCAATAAACCAGGGAAAAATATATACCTGAAAGCATAAGTACACAATAGTCTGCAGTGAGTATCCTCCAACACTTCATCTACACTATTCCAGCCTTAAGGTCCATAATGGTTCAACAGTTTGTTTGGCTTTGTATGTTAGCTCTTTTTTCAGCCACCAGGTTCCAGATGCCAACAGGATGCTGACCAGACTTCCCTGGACAGAGGACCCCACCAATGTGTACTGGATCTCTGCTTCCCCAGAGCCCCACCCTACTAGGAAAAGAGAGAGGCAGACTGGGAGTATGGATCAGCCAGTTAACTCCCATGTTCAGCAGGGAAGCAATTATAGAAGCCAGACCTTCCACCTTCTACAACCCACAATGACCTTGGGTCCATACTCCCAGAGGAATAGAGAATGGGAAAGCTATCAGGGGAGAGGATGCGATATAGAGATCTGGTGATGGGAATTATGTGGAGTTGTACCCCTCCTATCCTATGGTTTTTTTAATGTCTCCTTTTTTAAATAAATAAAAAATAAACTACAATTTAAGACAGTATATTTTTATTAAAGCATTTAAAACAACATCAATAAGATTAACACAGATAAAATAATAGCTTATTTTAAGCATAGAGACATGTTCTAAAACAAGATAATTATAGAAATGGAATTATTTTATAATTGTCCATACCTTATATCTGGCTATATAGAAGATATACTTTTTATAACTGTTAAATTCAAACTATGGTGATATGATATTTTTGTAGAAATTTATGAAGAAAATGTACTATCAAATAGATGTGAAAATGAAAAAGAGAAGGTCATTTTAATTATTTTGCTTATAGACACACACAGACACTGTGTGTGTGTGGTTGCTGTACTTGAACTTAACAGATTGGTTCCACATTAGAATATAAAAACATCAATGGACTTTCCATAATCAGATATATTAAAATTCAGAAGAATACCTTGCCTTTGATGTGAATATTTCTTTATACACATGATTTTGCTACGCATTGTTCATTTGGAAAATGCTAGTTCCTTAGTTACAGAGATCTCCAAAAAATGTTAGGCTTAATTATACTACATAAGAAGATCAATTTTTCACTAGTACAACACAATTTAACCAAAAAAGCTTTTAAGTATTGGACATTTACCAAGATATAGTTGTAGATAGAAATGTTCCAAAATTCTAATTTTCATTTTGAAGCAAAATTTTACCATTGTCAAGTGTTATCAGGTTTCTTTGACTGAGATCAACTTCATTCACTCATTAAAAAATGTTTATAAATATATAATAATTATAATCTGTTAGCCATGTATTCAAGTACAAATAGTGACCAATGGGGAAAAGTTGGTAAGTTCAACTCTTAACTGTAGGCAAACTTAAGAAACAAGGACAGAAAAGAAAAAAAAAAAATCACACAAAGTGAAACTTAGACTGAACATGGCCTATTGCACCAAAGCAAAGGTCTTTAGGTGAGGGGAGGGAGGGAGGACATTTTGAGATCCTGGTGCAGAATGGTGGAAAAGGATCTAAACTGAGGGTGAAAATGTTTTGTGGAAATTTTTTATAGGGAGATGATAAAATACACCCATGTGTCAGAAGCTATACCACAAACCATTAATCCTAAAATAAAGTATAATCTCAAGATGTGCTAAAATTTATATTTCTATTACTTTACATATAGGGCATTATTAGTGAAAATGACTTTTGCCCATGCTAAAAATGCGTTAAGAATAAAATGACAACTACTACAGTTTGATATTATTACTTCGAGGTGTGCTAAAACATGTAGATTTAATCATCATTGCTATTTCTTTTATCTCTGGGGCTTGGTGCCTGGACTGTGACTCCACCATTCCTGGTGACTATTTTTTCTTCTGATTCTCCATACCCACTTCTTTTTCTCCCTCCCTTTCTTTCCCATTTTGTTTTTTATTCTACAGGACAGAGAGAAATTGAAAGGGGAGGGAAGGTAGAGTGGGAAAAAGATAGACACATGCAGACCTGCTTCACCTCATAAAAAAGATTTCCCTGAAGGTAGGGAACAGGGGCTCTAATCCTGAATCCTTGCACTTGGTAAAGTGTCAGTCAGGTTACATAAAATTCCAATTCTACACATTTTGAAAACTATAATTCTAAGGAATAAATTTATTTTGTTGAATAAAAGATTTATGTTTGTTTTTCTTGAGTTAGAAAGGGCTTTTATCATTTTGCAAGGTTTCATAATATGTATTTTATGTATGTAGTACACACTTTGTAGACACAAATATACAGACATAGAAGAGAAAAAAAGGGGGTTATGAGAATAGTTTTAGATTTGGGCTTCAAGAATAGTTATTTATTATACCTTCCTTACTAGTGAGTATTGATTAAACTTGGCTTTTATTTAATGCACACATTTTAATATAATGCAGTAATTTATATATTTGCTGATATATACATGTTATACATACATACACACCCATACACACACACACACACACACACACACAGACATATTAGGTGACTTACAGTCTTGAAAATAATGGATATATTTCTCAGATAAAAATGCTCAGTGTCTCCTATTTTTAGTATCCTTTCTGACTCACTCCAGATAGAGAAGCTAGGGCCTGGAAGATTAGATTCTCCTGTATAATTTACATGATATCAGCTGCCTCATTGCTGTCTAGTAAGAGAGTTCTCTGGATTAATGATCATTGTCTACACAAGAATGTGAATATGTAAAGGCCATTTGCTTCTACTCTCTTAAGTTTTTCTTTCCATTTGCTGTCATCTTATACGTGTTTAATCAGACTTTTCCTGCATCTCAGTAGTCTTTCTCCAGTGATGCATTGAGATATTCTTGGTTTATTTGCTTTAGATTTATCCATTTGTATTGTTGTTATTTAACTTTAAAAGGGGTTAAAGGTTGTTTGCGGCGTGTGATAGGATTCACAGCGGGAGCTGGGAACTGGTTTAAACAATACAAGGTTTATTAGGGTGAAACAGGTAAAAGACAACATAAGCACTTATCATCAAGGGTTAAGAGTTAGGTTCATAAAGTCTGAATATAGTTATCACACGTTCAGTCCCATAAGAGAGAATTATCAGCTCTGGTAAAGGTTGCTAATGGCTGTAGAGGGGTCTAAAAGTTTACCTTCTAGCAGAGTCACATGTGTTCATTAACCAGGAGAAGTAGCCATGGTGGATGGATGCCTGGAACACCTCCACCAAGATGCTTCCGACCAGAAGGAGCAGCAACAACCAAAGAGAGTGAGTTCTGGCTGCCTGCATTTTTCTTTGTACACCAGCACAGACTGGATCTGCCTACAATCCACCATATGCCTGCGCAGACCACTGCATACTCTGTCGCCAAGGCTGATGTCAGCACTGTGTCTGGACTTCCATCCATGGTCGCCAGTATACTGCATCACCACATGTATTACCATTACGGTCACATAATCACAATTGCCCACAAATAAGAGTATCTATCTGGGCATAGGGCACTTCCTAGAACTAGTAGTTTTTCTAAAACCAATGGTGAAGTATTAACCCATATGTTGCTGGGTTTTCCCAAACTTTTTGTACATTTCTTTTTTTTTTTTTTTTGCCTCCAGGGTTATAGCTGGGGCTCAGTGCCTGCACCATGATCCATTGCTCCTGGAGGGTATTTTTTTCCCTTTTGTTGTCCTTGTTATTTTATCATTGTTGTGGTTATTATTATTGTTGCTACTGATGTCATTGTTGTTGGATAAGACAGCGATAATTGGAGAAAGGAGGGGAAGACAGAGGGGGAGAGACAGACACCTGCAGACCTGCTTGAAGCAACCCCTTTGCAAGTGGGGAGCCAAGAGGCTCAAACCGGAATCCTTACACTGATCCTTGCTTTTCTAAACACTCCTCCTGCATCTGGTGAGGTTTCTCAGTAATATGTGTTTCTGTGTGGGGAGATGCGAGAATCCTACAGCTGAGCTACTTGGATATTCTCATCTCCCCTAAAACTTTTCCTTTATCCTCTTGATTCCTTTCCACTCCTTTTTTTATTAGTGATTTAATATTGATTTACAAAATTATGAGATAACAGGTCAATAATCCAACACCTTTCCCACCACCAGAGTTCTGTGTCTCCCAAGAACCTAGATACGGGTTTACTATTATTTCTGTAACTATTTACCTATAATAGATAGTTTTCTACTTTTTCCCCCTTTGGTCCTGCCTTCTCTTCCTTTTCAAGCCACACTTCTGACTTCTGAGTGTCCTTTCTATTTTCCCCCTCTTCTCTACTTAAATCCTAATGAAGTTGGAGTTCAGAGTCCTCTCTGTTCATCTTCCCCCTATCATTTCTTTCCTACCGGGAGTATGGACCAAAATTCATCATGGGGTGAAGAAAGTGGAAGTTCTGGTTTCTATAATTACTGCTCCACTGGAAATGGGTATTGGCAGTTGGATCCATACACCGAGATTATTTCTGTCTTTCCCTAGTGGGCAGGGCTCTGGCTAGGGGAGGTTGCAGGACACATTGGTGAGGTTGTCTGCCCAGTGTTCCCTACCACTTTTTTTCTGTATAAAAAGGAAACATTGACAAAACCATAGGATAAGAAGGGTACAACTCCACAAAATTTCCACCACCAGAATTCCCTATCCTATCCCCTTCCCTGATAGCTTTCCTATTCTTTCACCCTCTGGGAGTATGGACCCAAGGTCATTGTGACATGCAGAAGGTAGAAGGTCTGGCTTCTGCAGTTGCTTCCCCGCTGAACGTGAGTGTTGACAGGTCGATCCATACTCCCAGCCATCCTCTCTCTTTCCCTAGTGGGGCAGGTTTCTTGGGAATTGGAGCTCCAGGACACATTGTTGGGGTTGTCTGTCCATGAAAGTCTGGTTGGCATAATAGTAGTATCTGGAACCTGGTGGCTGAAAAGAGAGTTGACATATAAAGCCAACCAATTATGGGCCTAAGGGCTGGAATAGTGCAGATGAAGAATTGGAGGTCTCTGTTGTGTATATAGCTAGTATATTTTAGTTATTTCTAAAGGGCCTGTGGCTATACCAGTTTTTTTTTCCCTGAGCCTGAAATCTGAAATGCAGGTGGATCCAAGTTATTGTCTGGGGAGATGATGTCATGGGTTGAAAAAGGACCAGAAAGCTGGATCAGGGAAGAGAGTAGCTCCCAGATATGGGAAAGGTGTATAGATATTGTTGACTATAAACCCCATCGATCTGATGTGATTTAGGGCCCATATTCATCTTAGGAGCCTATGTGACCTCTGCATTCCTATAGATCTGAGCTCACATTCTGTGCTCATGAGTAGGAACATTCCAAGCTGCCCCAATTTCAGGACCCATCTTCCTCAGGTGTAGCACAGAGTATGTTGTCCATCCTCTTTTTTGGAGGATGGAACATTCTCTACTGTTGTTGACCCAAGTTGAGGGCAAGGCCCTATATCATCCCACTTTTAAGTCATTGTTTATAGTGAAAGTACTGCCTTCTTACAGAGACATTTGGACTCGTGGTCATTGTGGGGTTTGGTTGGGCTGTTTTTACCTGTGACTCTGATTTGAAATATTATTGGAAACTTCCATCTAGAATTCTTATTAGACATTTAAAATATTTTTTTAATGTTCGAGCAATAAAGAACTTCCATTCTAAAAATGCCAGCGCTGTTTTCATAGGAAACAATGCCCTAGGAGATAAGTTTGTTAAGTCAAGGACTCAATGAATTGAGTGAATTTTTTAATTTTTATTTTATTTATAAAAAGGAAACAGTGACAAAACCTTAGGATAAGAGGGGTACAACTCCACACAGTTCCCACCACCAGAATTCCGTATCCCATCCCCTCCCTTGATAGCTTTCCTATTCTTTATCCACATGGGCGTTTCTCAAGGATAGACCATATGTTAGGCCACAAAGATAGCATTAACAAATTCAAGAGTATTGAAATCATCCCAAACATCTTCTCAGACCACAGTGGAATTAAACTAACACTTAACAATAAGAAAATATTAGTAGTAGTCCCAAAATTTGGAAACTCAGCAGTACACTACTTAGCAACTAGTGGGTCAAAGAGAAAAAAAAGGAAAAAATCAAAATGTTTTGAGAGTTCAATGAAAATGAAGACACAAGCTCTCAAAATATTTGGGACACAGTCAAGGCAGTACCGAGAGGGAAGTTCATTGCCATACAAGCACACATTAGGAAATAAGAAAAAAGCACAAATAAACAGCCTGACTGCATTTCTTAAAACCTAGAAAAGAAGAACAAAGGAACCCTAAAGCAACCAGAACTGGAAGCATTTCCCCTCAGATCAGGTACTAGACAGGGCTGCCCACTATCACCATTACTATTCAACATAGTGTTGGAAGTTCTTGCCATAGCAATCAGGCAGGAGCAAGAAATTAATGGGATATAGATTGGAAGAGTCAAACTCTCCTTATTTGCAGATGACATGATAGTATACATAGAAGAACCTAAGGAATCCAGCAAGAAGCTTTTTGAAACCATGAGGCAATACAGTAAGCTGTCAGGCTACAAAATTAACATTCAGAAGTCAGTGGCATTCTTCTATGCAAACACTAAGTTAGAAGAAGTTGAAATCCAGAAATAAATTCCTTTAACTAATAGCAACAAAAACAGTAAAATATCTAGGAGTAAACCTAACCAAAGAAGTGAATGACTTGTATACTGAAAATTATGAGTCACTACTCAAGGAAATTGAAAAAGACACAAAGAAGTGGAAAGATATTCCATGTTCATGGGCTGGAAGAATTACCATCATCAAAATTAATACACTACCCAAAGCCATATACAAATTAAATGCTACCCCCATCAAGATGCCAACCACATTTTTAGGAGAAGAGAACAAATGCTACAAATGCTGGTACCATAAAAGACCTAGAATTGCCAAAACAATCTTGAGAAAAGAACAGAACTGGTGGCATCACACTCCCAGATCTCAGATTGTATTATAGGACCATTGTCATCAAAACTGCTTGGTACTGGAACATGAATAGACACATTGACCAGTGGGATAGAATTCAGAGCTCAGAAGTAAGCCCCCAGAGCTATGGACATGTAATCTTTGACAAAGATGTCCATACTATTCAATGGGGACAGCAGAGTCTCAACAAATGGTGTTGGAAAGAAATGGGTTGAAACATGCAGAAGAATGAAACTGAACCACTATATTTCACCAAATACAAAAGTAAATTCCAAGTGGATTAAGGGCTTGGATCTTAGACCAGAAAGTATCAGATACTTAGAGGAAAATATTGGCAGAACTCTTTTCTGCATAAATTTTAAAGATATCTTCAGTGAAACGAATCCAATTACAAAGAAGACTAGGGCAAGCATAAACCTATGGGACTACATCAAATTAAAAGCTTCTGCATAGCAAAAGAAATCACTACCCAAACCAAGAGACCTCTCACAGAATGGGAGAAGGTCTTTACATGCCATACATCAGACAAGAGGCTAATAACCAAAATATATAAAGAGCTTGCCAAACTCAACCACAAGAAAACACATAACCCCATCCAAAAATGGGGAGAGGACATGGACAGAATATTCACCACAGAAAAATTCCAAAAGGCTGAGAAACACGTGAAAAAATGTTCCAAGTCTTTGATTGTCAGAGAAATGCAAATAAATACCACTTCACTCCTGTGAGAATATTATACATCAAAAAAGGTAGCATCAGCAAATGCTGGAGAGGTTGTGGGGTCAAAGGAACCCTCCTGAACTGCTGGTGGGAATGTCAGTTGGTCCAACCTCTGTGGAGAACAGTCTGGAGAACTCTCAGAAGGCTAGAAATGGACCTAACCTATGATCCTGCAATTCCTCCCCTGGGGATATATCCTAAGGAACCCAACACACCCATCCAAAAAGATTTGTGTACACATATGTTTTTAGCAGCACAATTTGTAATCGCCAATACCTGGGAGCAACCCAGGTCTCCAACAACAGATGAGTGGCTGTTTTATTGTGTATATACACAATGGAATACTACTATATACACAATGGAATACTACTCAGCTATAAAAAATTAATTGAGACTTCACCTTTTTCAGCCGATCTTGGATGGAGCTTGAAAAAATCATGTTAAATGAAGTAAGTCAGAAACAGAAGGATGAATATGGGATGATCTCACTCTCAGGCAGAAGTTGAAAAACAAGATCAGAAGAGAAAACACAAGTAGAACCTGAACTGCAATTGGTGTATTGCACCAAAGTAAAAGACTTTGGGGTTGTTGGGGGGTAGAATACAAGTCCAAGAAGGATGACAGAGGACATAGTGGGGGTTGTATTATTATATGGAAAACTGGGAAATGTTATTCATGTACAAACTATTGTATTTACTATTGAATATAAAACATAAATTCCCGAATAAAGAAATTTAAAAAAGTTATAAATGTTTTATTTTTTTTCTTTCTGGGCATAAAACAGCAACTTATTAACAATAATATTCAGTGACTGTCATCTATATGTTTGCCTGAAAAAAAAATGAAGCAGTAAATTTTCAATAGCTACCGCCCTCTGGGATACATTTTAAACACAAAAAGCTGCCTTTTCCTCTCATGATTTCAGCCACTGTCAAAGAGTATGTCTTTCTTTAAAATCAATTATTAGGTACAAAAAGAGACTGCTGATATCTGATTACTGAACACCTGCCATGCTCCACTGCTATTACACCTAAGTAGCCAGGGAATCTCACTTATTGCTTGAAGCTGTGTTTCAGCACATCCTTTATAATACTTGCACCTTCTTTCTTGCTTTGCCTTTGATGGCTTTGCTTCAGCTCACATAGGTATTTGAAAGTCCATACCTCATACATACTTTCCCTATTTTTTTTTTTTTTTTGCCACAGTGCTGTTAGATATTTGGTTAGGATTGCCTAACTTCTAATTTTTGGAATAGATAATTTCTTACTGTTGCTCCTATGAGCTGTGATTGGGAAGGACAGTCTTTCATACTTGTTTGGTGGGCATTGGTAGTGAATAGGTAGACTTTTGTGATGAATCATTGTCATTGACACTTCTTTCTGGACACTTACAGATTTTTAATTTTTTTTAATTTTATTTATTTATTTTTAATTTTTTATTATCTATTTATTTTTAATTTTTTTATTATCTTTACTGGATAGAGACAGCTAGAAATAAATAAATAAATGATAGAGAAGGAGAGAGATAAGACACCTGCAGCTCTGCTTCATCATTGGTAAAGCTTTCCCCCTGCAGGTGGGGACCAGCAGCTTGACCCCGGTCCTTGAGCACTGTAATGCATGAGCTCAACCAGGTGTACCACCACGCAGTCCCAATTTTATTTATTTATTTATTTATTTATTTATAGTCTCCAGATTTATCACTGGGGCTCTGTACTGGCACTAGGAATCCACTTCCTGGCAGCCATTTTTCCCTTTTATTGGGCAGGACAGAGATGAAAAAGGAGGGAAAGATAGGGAAAAAGAAAGATAAGACACCTGCAAATCTGCTTCGCTGCTTGGGAAATGTTCCCTTTGATGGTGGGGAGCTCTGGGCTTGAACCTGAACCCTTGCACAGGTCCTTGTGATTAGTACTTTGTGCTCTTAACCAGGTGAGCCACAACCACCCCCTACAGAATCTTCACAGAAATTCTGCAAAATACGTTATTTTCTCAGATGTGTTTACATTAAAATATTAAATTTCTTTGTTTTAACTCCAAATTCTTTTTTTTTTCCAAATAATTTTATTGGGTGAAAATGATAATCTACAAAGCAGCTATCTCATAAATACAGTTTCTCTTAAAAAATTTTTTTGTAGTTATTGTTGTCATTATTATTGATGTTATTGCTTTTAGATAGGACAGAGAGTAATGGAGAGAGGAGGGGAAGACAGAGCGGGGGAGAGAAGGATAGTGTAGGCTAATGTGAAAGCATGGTAGAGCATAGGGGAGCTCCCCATCCTAAAGATGGAGGTCAGAAAAGACACCCCACTTGTCAGCCTCTCCCTTTCAGGGATGGAACTTGGAGGGAAAAGCTTTCCTGACTCAGTTTCTTCTTGTCAGTCTCCTAGGCTTCACAAAGGCCTACACCCTCTAACACTTAACTCATTCCCTTGCTACAAACCAAATGGTTGTCTGCTTAAAAGTTCACTGAACTTTCATTATAAATTTACCATCTTTGATCACATACAAACTATACTTCATCACCCTGCCTTGTTGTTGGTATGTTTCTAAATTCTGCTTATAAGACCTTCTGTTTTGATCATCACATTAGGTTCGCTTGTATTACTTACAATGAGGTCTATTTACATAATCACTGTTTTACTTGGGTCCTGCCCTGCCTGCAGGGTATTGGTTTAATCCCCACTGGTTAGATGGAAGCTTTCTATGTTCTGTTCACGCTCTTTTTTTGCTCTTCCCCCTCTCCTAGTCATTTCCTTTCCCTTGTCACTTCTGGTGAAGAGATGCATAAAAGGCGATGTATCTGATTAATAAACGAGATACTGTATCCCAGCTCAGCCATGAGTCCTGGGTCGTCTCTCTACCGCCCCTGAAGCTAGCCCAGCCCAGCACCTTGTCAGAAACATAATAGTAAGACCCACACATTATTTCTTCGTTCTTTGATCACTACTCCTTGCGTCAGTATTCTGCCTTTCTTTGTTTACCTCACCCTGATGGTATAATTAGCACTATTGCCACATAGTAAACTAATCACCCTGAACTTTTCTCTACCCCTATCAATTCTTGTCATTTCTTAGATCCTCCACCATAAGGGTATTGACCTTCTGGAAACCCATCATCATTGACATATGTGAAAAATGTTCTTTGTTCCATTCTGCTATATACCCTGCCTTTTGCTTAATAAACGGGATTGTTCACAGCTGAATTTTCCCCTGGTGTTCCTTCTGATTACATAGTTCCTTGAGATGGCACGGGAAACCAATGGCTTACCCTGTTGCGAGACCACCAACCTGCAGACCTGCTTTATTGCCTATGAAGTGACTCCCCTGCAGGTGGGTACCCGGGGCCTCGAACCAGGATCCTTAGGCCGGTCCTTGCACCTTGTACCGCATGCACTTAACCCGCTGAGCTACCTCCTGACTCCCATAAATACAGTTTTTTATGTTCCCATGTTAAGTATCTGTATACTGTTCTTCCTGCCAAATACAGTCTTTCCTCCAATGTTGTGTACTGATTCTCCCCAGTCTTATCAAACCTATCCCACTTGCCCACTTTAGAGCACTATCGATAATGATCTAAATGTATTTCCCTCCCTGTTATTCTAGTCTGAGCTGTCAACTCTTTGTGTCCACTGGAGGCTTTCCTGTTTCATTCAGGATTTATATCAAACATCTATAGGTTTCACGTTTCAATCCCTTTGCACATCAAATAAAATTTAATAAATAAATAAAATAAAGCCTGTTCTCCTTTTTTCACCTCTGCCACTACTCATTTATAAACAAACAAGCTGGATCATTTGATATGCTGCTGTATGTGTCTTATTTCTTATTTAACACCAGTTACAAGGAGAAATAAGAAAAGAGCATTCTTACCGAGATTACCTTCTCTTCTCTCTCCAACACAGTCATGAGAGGGTTGTAGTCTTGTCTGTCATTTTCCACTATTCTCAGGGCCTATTACTGTTTCTGTTACAGAACTGGTACTAATAAAAACTGGTAGTTGTCTTTCATCTCTTATTTTGCTAAGCATATTCACCTCCAGTTCTATCCATTTTGTCCCAAAGGATACAATGTCATCTTTTTTCATCACAGAGTAATATTCCAAGGAATATTTATGCCATAACTTATTTTTTTCATTTATCATATATTTGATTAATTATTTATTTATGAGTTAATAATTACTGACAAGATTGTGGGATAAGAAAGGTACAATACTATACAACTCCCACCACCAGAGTTCTGTATCCCATCCCATCCACTGGAAGTTTACTTATTCTCTGACTCTTGAGGAGCATGGAACCAAGATCTTTATTGTGGGCCTTTACAGGACCTTTCCCTTAATGTGGAATCCCATAACTTCTTTAACCCATCATCTATTGATGGGCATTTAGGCTGCTTCTACCCTTTGGCTATTGTGAATAATGTAGCTATGTACATAGGAGTGGATGTCTCTTCTAATTAGTGTTTGAGTTTCCACTGGATAAATGCTTAAGAGTGGTGTTGTTGAATCATAAGGTACTTCCATTTTTATTTAACAGTGTCCATAAAATCTTCTAAAGAGGCTGTACCAGTATGCATTCTCACCATCAATGTATCAGAATTCTTTTATCCACAACCTCTCCAACATTTGTCATTTCCTGGGCTGTTGATGGAAGCCATTCTTTCAGGTGTGAAATGCATTATCAGTGTATTTTTAATTGGCATTTCTCTAATGGTAAGTCAAGTGGAGAATTTGTTCATGTGTCTGTGGTCCATGTATATTTCTTCTTTAGAAAACTGTTTATTTCTTTCACCTACTTGCTTATTGGGTTATTTCGCTTATTTTTGCATCTGTACTCGTACTGTATAGATGTTTGATATCAGTTGTTTGTCTGATGTGAGATGTACAAATATCTTCGCTCATTTATTCAGTTGCTGGATTATCCTTATGTAGTTGCTTTTGATGTCTAGAAGCTATTTAGTTTCATATAATCCCACTTAATTAGTCTTGTTTTCATTTCCCACATCCAAGGGGTTGAGTCTCCAAATACATCTTTGATGTGAAGGTCCTACAAATTTTCACAGACTTTCATTTTCTATAAATTTTAGGATTTATGGTCTAATACCTGCTACACCCAGAGGTTTGAGTCCCAGTCTCATGCAAAGAAAACTAGAATCACACACAATAGCAAGAGCCTTTATTAGCAAGCTTAAACTTGGGCCACAAATACCCTTCTACGCAAGGGGAGAGCCTGCGACCCCAATCATTTTTCCTCCCACCTTTTTATAGTTATCACAGGTGGAAATATTTACGCAGAACAAGGAACAGTTGGTTTCAGGTTAATGGCTGTTCTCAGTATTCGGGGCTTTTCTCTAACCTCCACAATACCTAGATATTTAATCCATTTAGATTTGATCTTGATGATTGCATGGTGTTACGTCGTGGTCTAGTTTCACTTTTCTACATGTGTCTGTTCAATTCTCCCAGCACCATCTGCTGAAGAAAACTTCAGTGATCCCCAATGAATAGTTCTGGACACTCTGCCATATATTAGGTGGTTGTATATGAGTGGGATCATTTATGGGCTTTTAATTCTGTTCCATTGATCCAAGTGTCCATTTTTTATTACAGTACCATGCTGTTTTGATTACTACTGCTTTGTAGTATAAACTGAACTTTTGATACCTCTAAATGAAACATGACACCTAAACATGATAGCTAAACATGATACTCCTATATTTTTCCTTTTTTTAAGAAGTGCTTTGGAAATTTATGGCTTTTTGTGGTTCTACACAAATTTTTGGAAAGGTTGTTCTATTTGCTTAAAAAAATGTCTTTGTGGTTGATTTGTGATAGGGATTGCATTGAAATTGTAGATTGCCCATCTTGGATGGAGCTTGAAGAAATCATGTTAAGTGAAATTTGTCAGAAACAGAAAGATGAATTTGGGATGATCTCACTCACAGGTAGAAATTGAAAAACAAGATCAGAAGAGAAAACACCAAGCCGAACTTTGACTAGAGTTTGTGTATTGCACCAAAATAAAAGACTCTGGGTGGGGAAGGAGAGTTCAGGTCCTGGAACAGGCTGGCAGAGGACCTCGTGGGGGTTGTATTGTTGTGTAGAAAATTGAGAAATGTTATGCATGTACAAAATCTTGTGTTTACTGTTGACTCTAAAATATTAATCCCCCCAAAATAAATAAAAATAAAAAATAAACGAAAAAGAAATTGTAGGTTTCTTTTGATAGAGTGGCCATTTTTATTTTGTTTACTCTTCCAATCTAGGAACAATAAATGTTCTTCCACTTTTGTATGTCTTTCTCTATTTCTTTTAGGAATGTGCTATAATTTTCCTTATAAAGATCCTTTACCTCATTAGTGAGATTCACCACAAGATATTTTAACTTTTGGGGCTCAATGTAAATGAGATTGAGTCCTTTGTTTCTCTTTCCTCTGATTCCTACTTTGTATACAGAAATTTCACAGATTTTTGTGCTTTGATTTTTGTATCCTGCTACTTTACTGGATTTATTATTTCCAGTAGCTTATTGGTAGAGTTTTGGAGCTTCTGTAGGTATAATATTTCATCAGCAAATAGTGATAGTTTTATTTCTTCTTTTCCAATCTGTATGCCTTTTATATCTCTATCTTGTCTGATTGTGGTGGCCAGAACCTATGGTTCTATTCTAATACTGATCATCTCATTAAAAGGTGGAATTCCCTTCCAATCTGTATGGAGCTCCGCCTCCCCAGAGACCCACCCTACTAGGGAAAGAGAGAGGCAGACTGGGAGTATGGACCTACCAGTCAACGCCCATGTTCAGCGGGGAAGCAATTACAGAAGCCAGACCTTCCACCTTCTGCAACCCACAATGACCCTGGGTCCATGCTCCCAGAGGGATAGAGAATGGGAAAACTAACAGGGGAGGGGGTGGGATACGGAGATTGGGTGGTGGGAATTGTGTAGAGTTGTACTCCTCCTACCCTATGGATTTGTTAATTTGTCCTTTCTTTTTTTTAAAAAAAATATTTATTATTTATTCCCTTTTGTTGCCCTTGTTGTTTTTTATTGTTGTAGTTATGATTGATGTCGTTGTTGTTGGATAGGACAGAGAGAAATGGAGAGAGGAGGGGAAGACAGAGAGGGAGAGAAAGATAGACACCTGCAGACCTGCTTCACAGCTTGTGAAGTGACTCCCCTGCATGTGGGGAACCGGGGGCTGGAACTGGGATCCTTACGGAAGTCTTTGCACTAATTTATCCTTTCTTAAATAAAAAATAAATTTAAAAAAAAAGTTGGAATTCGGGCAGGGGTAGATAGCATAATGGTTATGAAAAGAGACTCTCATGCCTGAATCTCCAAAGTCCCAGGTTCAATCCCCTGTACCACCATAAGCCAGAGCTGATCAGTGCTCTGGTAAAAAAAAAAAAAAAGAAAAAAAAGTTGGCATTCCGGCTGGGGAGATGTCATAATGGTTATGCAAATGCCTTAAAAGCCGGAGGCTCTGAGATCTCAGGTTCAATTCCCAGCACCACCATAAGCCAGAACTGAGTAGTGTTCTGGTCTCTTTCTCTCAGTATCTTTCCCTCTGTAGCTACTCTTTCTCATTAAAATAAAGTAAAAAGTTGGAATTCTTTTGCTTCTTTTTTTCATGTGGGATTCCTTTTAGTAATTTTCAGTAATTCTTCTAGGTCAGGTTTGGTAGTGGCAAATTCCTTCAGTTTCTGAATGTTTGCAAAGAACTTTCTTTTTTTTTATTATTTGAAGGATTATTTAGAAGGATACAGAATTCATGGTTAGAAATTCATATTTTTTAATACTTTGAATATGACATTCCACTCTCTCCTTGCTTCTAGGGCTTGTGATGAGAAAAATGATGAAAACCTAATGCTTCTGCCTTTGTATATATAAGGCTTTCTTCCTTTCCCTGGCAGCCTATAATATTTTTTCCTTGTCTCTGGTTTTGGATAGTTTCACAATGATGTGTCTTGGTGTGTGTCATTTGGGTTCAAAAATTTAGGTGTGTGTTCATCTTCTTGGATTTCTATATTTTGAACATTCCTCAGGTTAAAATTTATTTATTTAAATTTATTTATTTAAAATTGTTATTATTAAATTTATTTATTTTTTTAAAATTGTTATTTAAAATTTATTTATTTCTCGTTAAAATTTATTTTATTATGGTCTCTCCCCCCTCCCCCTTTCTTCTTCCATAGGGGTCCCAATAACACTGATGTCTTTCTGATAGTGTCTGCTAATTCAGAGAGAAGTGCTTCATTTTTTTCCCTAAACCTTTCTTTTCCAAGAGTTTTAAATTCATAGAGTGTGGTGGCTGTGTCTTCTAGTGTTATATTCTCTCCTCCACCTAGTTAGGTCTACTTATGAGGCAATCAAAGTGCCTCTTAGGCCCTGCAATTCTGTTTGGAGTTTATTTTTTCTCTACTTTGTAATACTTTTATGAAATGATCACTGAGCTTTTGAATTATAACTTTAGCTTCTTGAAATGATTTCATAATGAGTTTTATAAACTTCTTCCTCAGTCATTTTTTTCTAGATCTGTGTCTGTCTGGTCACTTGGGTATTCTGTGTATTTCTGTTTCTTCATTTAGTGCTTTTGTTGGTGAGCCAGCAGGAGGAGCTGTAGCTTAAGGTGTTTACTTCCCTGTTTATATACTTGATAAGGGAGGAGAGATTTTGTCCAGAGTCATGAGGACAGATCATTGTCTCTGAAGTCAATATAGGGTCTCTCTCTTGCAGTTTAATCCTCTGGGGCAACAGTATTGGAAACTCAAAAATTCAAAGTTGGAAATTGGTGAGTTTTTAGGTGATTTTTTTCAAAGTTGTTTATTGCTTAAACTTGGACCCAGAAGTTGTTTGGCTCAGCTTCCAATCTCCCAGTTTGGTGCTAGCCATCCCTGAGCACTAGTTTTTATTCGCAGTAATTGCTTCCTTACCCACTTTTCATCCACAAACTACATGTGTCTATAGTCATCTGTGGCTTGCTCAGTTTCAAAAAAAAAAAAAAATCTTGGTGGTATTATGTTGAGTTTTCAGGTGATCTCCATTGCTTTAATTCTTCGTTTACTGGGAAGAGCAAAATATGGCTGTTGCCACTCCATAGCCATACCTCCAAAAGTCTGGCATTGCCTTTTCATTTTTTTAATTTTTTATTATCTTTATTTTTTGTTGAATAGAGACAGTAGGAAATCATGAGGGAAGTGGGAGACAGAGAGGGAGTGAGACAGAGAGTTACTTGAAGCCCTGCTTTACCACTTGCAAAGTTATAGGTGGGAAGTAGGGCTCAAACTAGGGTCCTTGAACATTGTATCATGTACACTCAATCAGGTGCACCACCACCCGGCTCCCACTGCCTTTTTATAAATGGGATGGTTTTGTGAATTGTTTATTGTTAAATCCTATAATCTTGCAAGCTGGGGCCTCTCTTCCTGACACTACTTTTAACTTTTTTTTTCTTGGTTATATAATCTCCGGGGCTTTGCAATATAATTGTTCTTCTTCTATAACAAAGTGGATGTTCAAGCTATTTTAGAAAACATCTAGCTCATTTTTATTTCATATTTTTATAGTGAATTATTTGATTTAGTCAGATCATCATCAAGCCATTTATGGGTATCATGCCACATTAGTTTAGAGTAGAAATGATAAATCTGACTTAAACTTTGATACATCTTTTCTGATTTATATTGATGGATTTTAAGTAAAAGACTATAGCAGCTTATTTTTCTGTTTATTGTAATGATGTTGAGGATGATATTCACTCATTCTATAATGATCTCCACTATAAAATAATGTTTTTCTTAGAGAGAGTAATTACTATTAGATGATTTATTTTGCCTATGGACATTGGAGAGTAGTGGTTTTATTCACATAATACTTTTAAAAAACTTTATGAGAGTGTTTTAAAAATAATTTATCTAGTATATCTGATTTTTAATCACCTTATGATGAATGTATTATTCTTATTTTACAGGTAAAGACACTGAGTCAAACAGAAGATAATAATCCTTTGATCACACAACTAGGCAATATCAGAATCAAGTTATGAACACAAACTAACTTAGCAAAATAGTCTCTTTCATGGATATATTTTGTTTTCCTAAACTGTAATTTTCTTTTGTGTTATTATTGATGTGCTTAAGCAATGTTAAATCATTATGGGGAAAAGGTTGAATATAATGAAATTAATGAATTAGATACCAAGATACTTTACCTTATAAGGATTATTTCACAACTTTAATAAATAGGCAAGGAACCAGTAGTAGAGAATACTATTAGAGAAAGTTATAAGCAACTGTTATTATCTCTTAAGTGCATAGTTACACCTTGACTGTTTTATATAACAACTTATTTTTCTTAAGTGGCTTTCTAAAGCTACATGAATAGGAAGCCTATCTTGTTTTATCAGTGATGTTTAACTGTACCTTATATGAGTAGAACCAGTAAATTAAGATGAATCTTGGTAAAATATATTAATAGGCCCTGACTCCTCATCTGCAGTGGAGTCACTTCACAGGTGGTGAATCAGATCTTTCTCTCCCCCTCGCTGTCTTCCCCTCCTCTCTCCATTTCTCTCTGCCCTATGTAACAACAATGGCAGCAATAACAACAACCATAATAGCTACAACAACAATAAGAAAACAAAAAGGGCAACAAAAGGGGAAATAAATAATTTAAAAAATTAAAAAATACATTAATAGATTTTATTAAAGTTATAAGTAACTAAGAAGAGGACCTATGAAGTACCAGTGGACTATTTATATATCATCTAGATTTATATGTATGATAAATTGTGCTTAAAACATGTAAAACTTTCTTTTCTTTGGTTTTCCAAGTCAAACATTTTAATTATATGCTTCATGTATATAACAAACCTTAAACAGTTTGAAATATGAAACATTGCATTAAGTATATGATTAATTGTGGTTTAAATTACCCAAATTACTTCTAGCAAACTTCTCTAATTTATCAGTAAGACATTTCTATTTAAAAATTATAAAAGATTTATATGGGCACAAACCTCACTAAAAAATTCTTTTTTTTCTTTTTTTTTATTTAAGAAAGGATAAATTAACAAAACCATAGGATAGGAGGGGTACAATTCCACACACTTCCCACCACCCAATCTCCATATCCCACCCCCTCCCCTGATAGCTTTCCCATTCTCTATCCCTCTGGGAGCATGGACCCAGGGTCATTGTGGGTTGCAGAAGGTAGAGAAGGTCTGGCTTCTGTAATTGCTTCCCTGCTGAACATGGGAGTTGACTGGTCAGTCCATACTCCCAGTCTGCCTCTCTCTTTCCCTAGTGGGTGGGGGGGTCTCTCTGGGGAAGCTGAGCTCTAGGACACATTGGTGTGGTCTTCAGTCCAGGGAAGCCTGGCCAGCATCCTGATGACATCTGGAACCTGGTGACTGAAAAGAGAGTTAACATACAAAGCCAAACAAATTGTTGAGCAATCATGGACCCAAAGCTTGGAATAGTGGAAAGGAAGTGTTAGGTAGGTACTCACTGCAAACTCTAGTGCACTTCTACTTTCAGGTATATATTTTGCAGTAGTTTACGGATACGTGTGAACATATGCTCTCTCTCACAGAAACTGGTATATATCTAGGTTTTGGGACTTTGTTAGAAAGTGAACCACCTGAGATGGAATTAGAGTATACTATGAAAGGAAAGGTCTCACCCGAGTAATGAAGCTGAAGGGTTGTCATTCCACACGTGTAGTCTCTGGACACAGTCTGAAGTGAAGCATGTTGAGGTGGCAATCGTTGCGTTGGTTAGGTTGTGATCGGCAGATGCAATATTATTTGATATGGATTGGGAGAGGCATACGGGAAAGTGGGCCCTATCCAAGGGTTCCAGGACTGGGGGAAGTAGAGGCTCTATAGTGGAGATGTGAGGTTCCTGCTGTCTTAGGGTTCAAAAAGACAATCGATAGTTAATGTTATCATCACATTATTTGGTAATTGGGTTAACTTTGAAAAGTCCTTTTGTTAGGGTTTGCTGTATAGTACCCAGTATCTTGTATATAGCTGTGCTTTTGGTTACTTCTGATCTACTTGATCTAGCAGCATAATCTACTTGTTCATAGCAGCACAATTCATAATAGCTAAAACCTGGAAGCAACCCAGGTGCCCAAAACCAGATGAGTGGCTGAGAAAGCTGTGGTATATATACACAATGGAATACTATGCAGCTATCAAGAACAATGAACCCACCTTCGCTGACCCATCTTGGACAGAGCTAGAAGGAATTATTTAAGTGAGTTAAGTCAGAAAGATAAAGATGAGTATGGGATGTTCCCACTCATCAACAGAAGTTGAGGAAGAAGATCTGAAAGGGAAACTAAAAGCAGGACCTGACCAAATTGTAAGTAGGGCACCAAAGTAAAAACCCTGTGGTAAGGGGTAGACATGCAGCTTCCTGGGCCAGTGGGGGGTGGGAGTGGGTGGGAGGGATGGGTCACAGTCTTTTGGTGGTGGGAATGGTGTTTATGTATACTCCTAGTAAAATGTAGTCATATAAATCACTAGTTAATTAATATGAGAGGGGGAAAATTAATTGTACGTCTTGAAGTTTTTCAAAACACAAACTGAATCTTTTCAATATATAGGCTGTGTAATTCATATGCAGACTCTCTCAAAAATTCTTATTAACTGGGGATTGGGCAGTAGCACAGCAGGTTAAGCGCAGGTGGCACAAAGCACAAGGACCTGTGTAAGGATCCCAGTTCGAGCCCCAGGATCCCCACCTTCAGGGGAGTCACTTCACAGGTGGTGAAGCAGGTCTGCAGGTGTCTATCTTTCTCTCTACCTCTCTGTCTTCCCCTCCATTCTCCACTTCTCTCTGTCCTATCCAACAACGATGACATCAACAACAATCATAACTACAACAACAATAAAAACAAGGGCAACAAAAGGGGAAATAAATAATAAGAAAAATTCTTATTAACTACAATATTGACTATTCACCTTTAATGATAAAAAATGTTAAGTCAACAATTCATTATATATATATATATATATATATATATACATATATAAAACATCTGACTTGATTTTAACCACCAACATGTTAAATTTATAATATATATTTATAAATACATGTGCTTATTTAAGATCAGGGCATGCATGATTTCATAGCTCTGGGGATGTTTTCTTATTGTGTCAACAACAAAGAGAGAGACAGTGACTTACAGGAATTCCTCCTGGTACCATAGCATCTCACATACGATGCCAGGTCTCAATCCTAGACCATGTTCCTGGTAAATTAAGTACCCTTATATTTCTAGACCAATTTAATTTTCATTATCCCAGTGTCAATTGTCATTATCTTGGATTGCTATACTATAATTCTTGTGGACGACTACTGTCAGGACACAAAGGACAATAATTTGTACCTGTTCTTTAGAGGATAGATAAAAAAGCAAATCAGCATCAGAAAGGTTAATAAGGAAATAAGTAAAAAGAAGTTTAATATAACATGTATACTTCATGTATAAGTGTCAGAGACACATTTTAGCTGAATAATTACTCCCTCGACTTTAGAGGATCTATTAAAGGACTTAGTTAATGATTCTCATAAGGGAATCATGTTAGAATGTGGAGACATTTTTCACTGAAGATGTCGACTTGGTAACATTGTTTTGTGAAGAAGGAATGCCTGATACAAGAAAAAGGTCTTGCATGTGAGGAGTTCAAGAAAAAATTCAGTTAACTTCTCTATTGTATCTATGACTAGCCTTAGGGGATAGCTTCAGTGCTAATCCAAGAAGCCAAATAATTTTTTTTTCAAGAGATCAATATTGAAACTAATGGCAGGAGTTCCATAGTGTTGGGAAATTGTTTGGATGTGGTTGAGCTTGGCAGGGCTCACAAAGCACCCTGCATTCCTAATACAATGGCCTATCTACATAATCATTGTTTTGCCTGAAAGATCCCCACCCATTCCATTCCTTTGATCTATATTCTTTCTACCCTCAAGACCCTCCCTGCCTGCAGGCTATCATTAATCCTACTAGTTAAAACCCTTGCAACAGTTGCTAAGGAATTTTCTACTTTCCCAGCCCCCTCTTGCCTTTCTCCTCCCCTTTCCTAGCCATTTCCTTTTCCAACTTGCCACTTCTGGGTCTGCCTTTAAAAGCCTGGACTCTCTGATCAATAAAGAATTGCATTGCCTCTTGCCAAGTGTTTGGTTCCTGAGTCATCTCCCTCACGTCTTCACTGAGTGAATAGCAGCCCAGGCTGGCTCCGGTTTCATTCTCTCCAACCCAGAGAGTATGCGCCTGGGAAAAGGCACCCCCCACGCAAGCTCAGCACCATAGAATAGCATTATTTGGGGAGTCGGGCAGTAGCACAGTGGGCTAAGTGCAGGTGGTGCAAAGCACAAGGACTGGCATAAGGATCCCAGTTCTACCCCTCCACTCCCCACCTGCAGAGGAGTCTTTCTCTCCTCCTCTCTATCCTCCCCATCTCTCTCCATTTCTCTCTGTCCTATCCAACAATAATGATATTAATAATAATTACAACAATAAAACAACAAGGACAACAAAAGAGAATAAATAAATATTTTTAAAAAAGGAATAACATTATTAGGTAAATCAGCCTATCGTGTATTTTAGACCTGAGTTTTACTAAGACAAGGTTGACAATATGCTCAAGAGGTGATACACTGATTATTCAGCTATTAGTGTTAAATTGATGATAATCTGGGTTTTGTAATTAATAGATGCCAGTAGACTACAAAATAGTGTTCACAGCACTTTGGGACAGGAGGGAATTTAAAACAGCTCCTTCATATCCCATCTTCTAGTAATTGGAAAAAAGGACCATTTCTCTTGAATAAATTAGCCATCTTCTTTGAACTTCCCGTCTTTTCCTTTAAAAACTTATAACTGAATATGGTATAAAAATAGAGCTCTCACCTCCAGTGGGGAATGAGAAACTGTTCCCATTGTCAGTGGTTGTCCTTTAAATCATAAGCCCCCTCAATAAAATGTGGGGGTGGTGGTGACAAAAGAAACAAAAGTTCTCTTCAAAGTTCAATATCTTGAAATCATTTTGTTGTATAATATATAGGGACCAGATGGTGGTGCTTTCTGGTTGAGCGCACACATTACCATGCACAATGACCCAGGTTTGAAGCCCCAGCTGTGTGTTAAACTCTCTTACTATTCATGTGTTGCTATTCATGTCTCATTTGCAGTCAGTTAATACTTGATTTATACATTTGGGTGCTCCTATGGGGAATATATATTGTTGATGGCTACATCTTCTTGATGAACAAATCCTCTCACCAACATGTAGTGTCTTGTCTCTGTCTCTTATTAGCTTATTATCATTTCTGTCTCTTATTGCCTCCTCTTCTAACTTTTCTTTATATTTCAGCTAGACTGGGGATAAAGGAATTTAAATTGTCATATGTGTATTTTGAGGTTAAATTTCTTCTTTTATGCGCTCAAGGCACAGTTGGCCACTTTGGTCTGACTTCCACTAATCCTGTATTAGGATGTTCAGAAAAAACAAAAACCTCAGGAAGAAGTTACATCGATAATGAGTTTCAACACATAGATATAATATTTCTTTAAATCAGTTACATATTTACAGTAGAAAAATGATAATTTGAATATATAATTATCACATCAATAATTGTAATTCTTGACATATAATAAAATTAAAGGTAAAATCTACTTCCAGAATGATAGTGTGAGGAACTTTATAGATTTGCTTCCAAGGAAATAAAGCCATCTCTGGGAAGACTACTTAAAACATAATAATTTCTGGAAATTGTTTTAAATGTGTAAAAAATGGAGAGACAACCAAAATACTTTCTTTTTTTTTTCTAGAGTAAGGACATAGATAGAGGGTCACATCAAGGGAGAAAGACCTAGCTCTCAACTTGTGTGTAATCTAAACTAGGAAATGAAGAGTTCTTTTTTTTGTTTTGTTTTGTTTTTGCCTCCAGGGTTATTGCTGGGGTTCCGTGCTTGCACTACAAATCCACTGCTCCTGGAAGCCATTTTTCCAATTTGTTGCCTTTGTTGTAGGATAGGACTGAGAGAAATCGAGAGAGGAGAGGTGACAGAGAGGGGGAAAGAAACTTGCAGACCTGCTTCACCGCTTGTGAAGCTAACCACCTCCCCACCCCCAGTGCGTGCGCAGGTGGGGTGCTGGAGGCTCGAACTGGAATCCTTACTCTGGTCCTTGTGCTTCCTGTCATGTGGCCATGGGCTCTTAAGCTGCTGTGCTACCTTCTGTTTTTTTATAATCACCAAGACAAAGACAGAGAGAGAAACAGAGAGGAAAGACACCAAAGTACTAACAATTTCCTCCACTATAGAGAGAGCCATATTTGAACATGGGTTCCACATATGGCAAAGTAGATTCTTACAGATGGTCTATATTGCTGGTCCTGAATGAGGATTTTTTTTAAAGATTTTATTTATTTATTCATGAGAAATTATAGAAACCAGACATCACTCTGGTACATGTGCTGCCAGGGATTGAATTCGGGACTTTATACTTGAGAGTCTGAAGTCATATGCACTGTGCCACCTCCCAGACCACATGAATGAGGAATTTTTTAAAGGTCAAGCAATGTCCCTGTTATGAAGCTTTTGAATTGGTTTATAAACTCATTTGTATTTTTATTGGTTGACAAGTGCTTTCAAACAGACTGTAGGATATCAATCAGAAAATTGTCTCCTTTTTCTTTGTTGCTAATAAAGTGAAAATAAGGAATTGCTGAATCAAGCTGCTCTCAGCTATTCACCAGAATTCTGAACATGGTAGTCTGAGACAAGACATAGTCGGTTTTACTTAAATTAGGTTCCACACAATGAAATCTATTACTTCTCTACAAGAAGAGCCAGTTTATGCAGTATTTGAAGTTGACCATTAGAATGGTTTGGTCAATTGAAAACTGCTAACTGTGGGGTCAGGTGGTGGCACACCTGATTAAGCAAACATATTGCAATGTATAAGGACCCAGATTCAAGGCCCTGGTCTCCATGTGCAGGGGGAAAGCTTCACATGTGGTGAAGTAGTGCTGCAGGTGTCTCTCGGTCTCTCTCCCTCTGTCTCTCCCCTCCCTTCTCAGTGTCTCTGTTTTTATTTAACAAATAAATAAAAATAATTAAAAAAAAGAAAACTGGTAACTTTTATCCTTGGACTTGATTTCTTTGTGTGCTGGTATGTTTCATAGGAACAGTATAGAGCCATAGGATATTTATAATTCCATGCTACACAATATCGAGTAATCTTACACTACTTGGTAGTAGTTTTATAACAAATCTTGAAATCAGGTAGTGTCTATCCTCTAATTTTGCTATTCTCTTTTTCTTAAGATTATGATTTATCTACGTTGGATAGAAACAGAGAAAAACTGAGAGAGAAGGGGAAGATAGAGAGAAAGATACCTGAAGCATTGCTTCAGTACCTGTGAAGTTTACCCCTGAAGGTGGAGACTGGTGGTTTGAACTCAGGTCTTAGGGCACTATAATGTGTGAGCTCAGCCAGGTGTATTATCATCCGACCCTGTCAAATTTGTGATTCTTTTTTTCCAAGTTATCTTAGAATAATTTAGTTCCCTTGAAGTTCTATATGTATCTTAGCATCTAATTTCTATAGTACATCTGGTGAGATTTCCTTTTGGATTGTTCTGACTAAATACAAATTTGAGTATAATTGTTGCCGGCATTAATGAATTTTTTCACATAAAGACATGGTGTTTTTTTGGCATTTACTTGCTTTTCTATCTCAATTGAAATTTTCAGGAGTCTTCCTAGTCTCTTTATGTGATTTGTCACATTACATTTTTGATAAAAAAATAATTTTGTTTTTCTGGGCTAACCCCCACTTGATAGTGATGTATTTTACTTTTTAGACTTTGTCAGATCTTATTGCTTCTTATTGTACTCCCAGTACTGCTTATTTAACACAGGGGTAAAGATAAGTTTTACCTGAGCTTTTGCTCTCTGCACTACATCATAAAAATTCTCTCAAGGCTGATCTTGTGGGCCCTCCTAGGACTTTATCCTCACCAGAAAGCAGTGACAGTAGGGATAGCCCCAGTCTCTGATGGGAGGTTGGAGTATCTTGCTCTGCCACCCGAGGACGACTGGTCTTGAAATTGGTGCAACCAGACAAATTCCCAGCTGTGACCATGATCTGTGAGCTCAGACCAATAGGGACTCAGAGGTTACTGAGGCTGTAGAAAACATATATATATATATATATATATATATATATATATATATATATATATATATATATATATATATTCCCTGGGTCAGGTGGATAAAATATCCATGGAATTTATCCATGGGATTCTTTTCAAGAATGTGAGCTACTCACTGCCTGAATCCAAGTTTCTAGCCCCTTTCTCTACTCTGCCACCACTTTCTCAGACAAAATATTTATCCAACTTCAGGCTAGCTACCAAACTCAAGTAAAAATTACCATAGTTGTGTCTACCCAAGTACATGCCTAACATGTACTTCTTAGCTTTCTTCTGGCCCAAGATCCCTAATCTCATCTGCTCTAGTCCTACTTTTTGGTTCCTGTTCATTAATATTTTGTCTTACTTTATGTCCTGCCAACTCCCGGACACCAATTTGCAGATGCTGCCATCATTCCATTCTGGCTTCTTCTGGGCAGATGACCTCACCAATGTGTCCTGGAACCTCACCTTTCCAGAGCTCTGGCCCACTAGGGAAGGATAGAAACAGGCTGACAGTACGGATCAACCTACCAATGTCCATGCCCAGTGGAGAGGCAATTACAGAAGCCAGAACTCCTACCTTCTGTACCCCCCAAACTACTTTGATCCATACTCCCAGTGGGGAAGAAGTGATCTGAAGAAGAAGAATATAAGAGGGCTCTGAACTCCAGCTCCATCAGCACCTGGAGAGAGAAGAGGAAAATGAGAAGCGCATATGGAGGTAATAATGGTGTCACTAATGGTTTGGAGGGAAAGAGAGGATTGGATCAGGAAGAAAAAGGGTGCAATTATATACAAATGTATATATATAGTTGTAGAAATGATGGTTGGCCCTTGTCTACAACCTTAGGGGAACTGAGGTGGATTGCAGTAGGGAAACTGAAGATTCAGAACTCTGCTGGTGAGAATGGTATGGAATTATACCCTTGTTGACATGTAAATCAATAAACCACTAATAAAAAGAAATCCTCTGTAAAGTTAGTGCTTATCTCACTTGTCTCCTATTTTTATAGAACACAAAAAAGGTATGCAAAATCTTATGAAAAATTCATATATTCTATATTTTGATGGTGGTGGTGACACAGGAAAGTAATATGAGATTCTGAAATCAAAAAAATGCTGGAGGATATTGAATTTTGTCACATGGTTTTTCTGCATCTACTAAAATAACAATATTATTTACATCTTTTATTTTATCAGTCAGTTTTCCTGATGGTGATACCTTTTCAGTAAATTGGGTATGATTTCCAATATAATAAAGATCGCAAGTAACAAGGCCACAGCTAGCAACTACTCAAACTTTGATCAGCTTGGAATTATTCCTGCTAAGATGAGGAACAAAGGGGGCCCAGGTGGTGGTACACCAATTAAGCACATATAGTACTATGTGAAAAAATGTGTTCATGGACCTGAGTTCAATCAAGCCTCTGTTCCTGAACTGCAGGGGGAATGCTTCACAATTGGTGAAGAGGGTCTGTAGGTGTTTATCTTTCTATCCCTCTCTCTGTCTCCCATCCTCTCTCAATTTCTTTCTGTCCTATCTAATGAAAACTAGAAAGGAAAAAATGGCCACCAGGATCAGTGGATTCATAATGCCAGTATTGAGCCCCAGTGACTAGAGGCAAAAAATAAATAAATAAAATAAAAAAGGACCAAGACAGAGTTTATCTTACTCTCAATATTCCTATTCAGTATTATACTAGAGAGCCTAGTCAGTAAGAAAAAGGAATAAAGATCATTCAAATAGGGACCGGGTGGTGGTGCACCTGGTTGAACGCACATGTTACAGTGCATAAGGACCTGGGTTTGAGCCCATGGTCCCCACCTGCAGAAAGAAAACTTTGTAAGTGGTGAAGCAGGGTTGTAGGTGTCTCTCTTTCTCTCTCCCTATCTATCTCCCCATACCTTCTCGATTTCTGACTGTTTCTATCCAGTAAATAAAGAGAATAAAAAAAATAAAAAAACAAAAAAAGATCATTCAAATAAAAAAGGAATAAGTAAAAACACTTTGTTTAATTTTTTACTAAGAAAATATAAGACACTGACAAAAAAGCAAAAAACAAATGCTAAGATCAATTAAAAAAAACAATGACGTTATAGCTTATCAAAATACCAAAGTTAGTTATGATTTTATATAATAAAAAGTAATGAAATAATCTCAAAGTAGCGTGAAGGGTCATGAAATGTTGAGAAGTATATTTTACAAAGGAGGTGAAAGATTAGTACAGTAAAATCCAAGACATTGATGAAAGAAATCGAAGATACATATAAATAAAATGGTATTTTCTGTTTGTGAATTAAAAGAATTAACGATGTTAAAATGTTCATACTGGAAGGACTTGGTTTGTGGTGCACCTGGTTAAATGCATAGAAAAACAGAAAAAAACTTGTCCATGACTTTTCTGACAATCAATCAACAGAATGGTTTTGTTTTTTTTTTGCTACAACATGGATGGAATTAGAATGAATCACGATGATTGAATGGAGAAGGGAAAATTCACCAGGAAATCTCACTAATATTTGGGAACTAAGAAATGAAGCAAGGGGTAATATAAGTTGAAACCTTAATGGACTTTGGTCTATATGTGATAGATTAGGTAGTTTAGGGAGGGATGCAGTTAATACAGGAAAGATTGGGGATCCAGTGCTCTATACTGGAGGGCAATGGTTTGATAGAGGCTGTAAGGGTGTTTTGATACCTCTCATGTGGATAAGTGGAGTTACTCTTGTGACAACAATTCTGTAAGTCAACATAAAGGAGGACCTGGCAGTGACACAGCAGGTTAAGCGCACATAGGAGTAAGTGCAAGGACCTGCACAAAGCAGCCAGATCCCACCATTTTCCAACCTGTAGGGAGATCACTTCACAAGAAGTAAAGCAGGTCTGCAAGTGTCTATATATCTCTCCCCCTCTCTATCTTCCCTTCATATCTCAATTTCTTCCTGTCCTATCCAATAAAATGGGGGAAAAAAAAGTGACAGCCAGGAGCAGAGGATTCCTAGTGCAGGCATAAGAGACCCAGTGATAACCCTGGAGGCAATAAATAAATAAATAAAGTTAAATGGTGGAAAAAGATGGTCCAAGGACAAGAATAAACATTTTCCTTAAAAACCAACCAACCAACAAACAAAAAAAACCCGTAAGAGTGGCCAATGGATATACTGAAATATGCTCTACATTATTTTCAGGCAAAAGCAAATCAAAACCACAATGAGGTTACCATACCCCGTTTGAATGGCAGTCATCAAAAGGCCAAAAGATATGTAAAGTGTGTAGAAAAGGGAACTTTGGTGTATTCCTGATGAGGATGTGAATTTGTAAAGTCATTATGGAAAACAGTATGGAGGTTCCGTAGAAATCTTAAAAATGTGGGGACTTAGTGTTAGCTTACCACACATAAGTCACCATGCGTGCTATTGTAGGTTTGAGCCTCTGGCCACCACATATAGGACTGTGTTGGGAAGGGTTAAAAATGGTGGGGTGATCCCATACTCATCTTTATCTTTCTGACTTAGTTCACTTAACATAATTCCTTCTAGCTCTGTCCAAGATGGGTCAGCGAAGGTGGGTTCATTGTTCTTGATAGCTGCATAGTATTCCATTGTGTATATATACCACAGCTTTCTCAGCCACTGATCTGTTGTTGGGCACCTGGGTTGCTTCCAGGTTTTAGCTATTATGAATTGTGCTGCTATGAACATAGGAGTACACACCTCTTTTTGGTTGGGTGTTATGGAGTCCTTGGGATATAACCCCAGGAGAGGAATTACTGGATCATATGGAAGGTCCATGTCTACCCTTCTGAGAGTTTTCCAGACTGTTCTCCACAGAGGCTGTACCAATTTACATTCCCACCAGCAATGTAAAAGGGTTCCTCTGTCCCCACATCCTCTCCAGCATTCGTTGCTGCTGTCCTTTTTGATGTATGCTATTCTTACAGGAGTGAGGTGGTATCTTAGTGTTGTCTTAATTTGCATTTCTCTGACAATCAGTGACCTAGAGCAGTTTTTCATATGTTTGTTAGCCTTTTGGATCTCCTCTGAGGTGAATGTTTTGTTCATATCCTCTGCCCATTTTTGGATGGGGTCATTTGCTTTTTTGGTGCTAAGTTTGCTGAGCTCTTTATATATTTTGGTGATTAGTTTCTTGTCTGATGTCTGGCATGTGAAGATCTTCTCCCATTCTGTGAGGGGTCTCTCTGTTTGTTTAATAGTTTCTTTGGATGTGCAGAAGCTTTTCAATTTGATGGAACCCTTGGATAGGGCCCACTTTCCCAGATGTGTCTCCCAATCCAAACCAAATAATATTGCATCTGCCGATCACAACCTAACCTACGCAATGATTGCCACCTCAACATGCTTCACCTCAGACTGTGTCCAGAGACTTCACGTGTGGAATGACAACCCTTCAGCTTCGTTACTCGGGTGAGACCTTTCCTTTTATAGTACACTCTAATTTCATCTCAGGTAGTTCACTTTCTAACAAAGTCCCATAACCTAGATATACACCAGTTTCTGTGAGAGAGAGCTTATGTGCACACGTATCCATAAACTACTGCAAAATATATACCTGAAAGCAGTAGTACACTAGAGTTTGCAGTGAGTACCTCCCTAACACTTCCTCTCCACTATTCCAAGCTTGGGATCCATGATTGCTCAACAAATTGTTTGGCTTTGTATGTTAACTGTCTTTTCAATCACCAGGTTCCAGATGCCACCAGGATGCTGGCCAGGCTTCCCTGGATTGAAGACCCCACCAATGTGTCCTGGAGCTCAGCTTCCCCAGAGACACACCCTACTAGGGAAAGAGAGACGCAGACTGGGAGTATGGACCGACCAGTCAATGCCCATGTTCAGTGGGGAAGCAATTACAGAAGCCAGACCTTCTACCTTCTGCAACCCTCAATGACCCTGGGTCCATGCTCCCAGAGGGCTAGAGAATGGGAAAGCTATCATGGGAGGGGGTGGGTTATGGAGATTGGGTGGTGGGAATTGTGTGGAGTTGTACCCCTCCTACCTTATGTTTTTGTTCATTAATCCTTTCTTAAATAAAAAATTTAAATAAAAAAAAACATGGTGGGGTGGTGTTTCAGAATCTTGCTTTTTTCTTTGTCTCCCTCTTCTTGTCTGTCTCCCTGTTTGTCCCTCTATCAAATAAATAAATAAATAAATAAACAAACAAGTAAATAAAATTTGATATCAGAACCAGTGGATTCTTCTTCTAGCGTTTGCCCTTCTTCTATAGCCAGTTAACAGCGTCAGGTTGAGCCTGATGTAAAGAACCAGTGGATTCATGCAGATTCACAACCCTGATGACAAAAAAAGACAAAGAAATTAATAACTTAACAAATGTGATCATCATATAATTTGACAGGTCTTCACCTGGGTATGAAATCACCCATTTCGAAGAGATAGCTGAAGTTTCATGGTTCCATGCTCATTACAGCTTTATTTACAGTAGCCCAGCAATGCAAATCAAGTAAGTGTCCACTGACATAAATGGATACAATAAACATGATATATATGTGTGTGTGTGTGTGTGTGTGTGTGTGTGTGTGAATTTATGACGAGGTAAATCCTAAGAAATACAGCATTAGGTGATTTTGTCATTGTGCAAAAGTCATAGGACATTCTTAACACAAAACCTAGATATTATAACCTCCTATACATCTAGATTAGATAGTGGCTTATTGAACTCAGAGTCACTTTCCAAACATTAAGTGATACCATGGTATATAATATGAAATATTATTTAGCTATATAAAGAAGGAAACAGAATAGAAAGTGGAATTATGGTACAGGGCTTGAGGTGGAGAAAATGGGGAGAGGTTAGTAAGGTGTACAAACTTCCAAATGAAAGGAAACTTAATTCTGGGAATCTGATGGTCAACATGGTAACCAAAGTTATCTCTGTGTTATGCACTTGAAAGCTTTTAAGAGCATAAACAAATCTTTTATTTCCTTCCTTTTTTTTTTTTTCCTACCAGAGATATTGTTGGACTTTGGTGTCTCCAAGACTCCACCATTCCTGGGAGTTTTTTTTGTTTTTTTTTTTCCTTTATCTTTCTTTACATTACTGCTCCACTACTTGTAAAGCTTAGCTCTTGCTAGTGAGAACTGGGGACTTGAACCTGGATCCTAACACATGGTACCATATGCAGTCTACTAGGTGAAGTCACTACTTGGTCCAAAAATAACAAATTAATGGAATCTTCACACATATACCCAAGCAAGGTAAATATAAAAGATGACAAATGTGTATAATGAAAATTCTTACGGTGATTATTTTTTATCGTGTTTTATAGATTACACAATGTTTTGTTTCAATTGTGTGCCAATAATCTAGAATATGAATAAATTCTACTGGGGAGTGGGAGATTGCTTTGTGTTATCAGTGAAATGTTATGCATTTTTCCAAATTATCTGACTGTGTGGGGCATTGAGATTTTTTTTTATCAACTCTGTAAACTATAGAAAATTGACAATAAAGCAAGAATAAAACCAACAACTCTAGCTCAGGGAAATGCATATTTTGTCTAGTGACAAGTAGTTGATTATAATCCTATGGATATTTAGCATGTTGTCATTTTGCACTTGTTTCTAAACTCATATCAGTATTAATAGTTACATGCACACACAAACACACACCTTGAATCGTCTTTTGAATTGGTGATAAACTGTATATTTGCCAATTATTTAATTAAGTTAGAATATTGATACATGTAAAACTTAGATCTGTATGAGTTGTGTGGAATTTTACCCTACTTATCCAATGGTCTTGTTGATATTTTTTATTTTATGAATAAATTAAAAAAAATCATACTGAACTGCAGTTATGTGACTCTGTGCATTTGCCAAACTCATCATTGCAGGCTTGGAATGGTTAAGTTTTAGTTTTATGTAGCTTATACCTCTCCAAAATTGGAAGCAGATTATAAAGTCTTATGGGAAAATAAATTAAGGACTTGCCTTGACATCGCTCTAGTATTTATAAGATTTTGAAACAGTTGGCTTTCATAATACTAACTTCTTCAATCTTCTTCTCCACCACTTTGAACAATCTTCATTAGCAGTCTTTTCATGGGATCTATTTCCCATCTTTCCTTCCTTCAATATTGGAATTACTTGATTCTCTCTTAGGTCATCCTCTTTCTCTAGGCACTTTCCCTGGGTTATCTCAAATCTTCTGCAATCTTTTGAAGTTGACTACTCTCAAATTCAAGTGAGTCATTCTGATAATAAAAACACCTGTTGAGAAACACTTTATCTTTCTATGGTCTCTTACCAGTTTTCTGGCATTAACTTACAATAACCCCAATGTACTTCTATCATTCATTATCAACTTGTCAAACCCAGCTTAATACCTGTAATTTTAAGCAACATTTTAAATCCCCTAAGTCACTGATGAAGGCAAGATTTAGATTCCAGTAAATTTATATCAGTGCCTGGATATTAAACTGCTATACTATAATGCCTCTCTATATCTTTCTTAGAATTCTAACCCTACTGCTTTCTATCTTCAATTATCTTTCACATAACTAACATGCTTTTACTTAATTTCAACTGCAAAGTCAACTTTTACAATACAAAAGTTTTCGTATTTTCTAATTATAGATTAAATTTCTCTAGTTGAACAATATTTTCTAAAAAATACATTTATCTCATTTTTATGTCAATGAGATTTTTCATTAAGAGGTAGAAATGAACTAATAACTTAAGATATTGATAAAGCCATCTTCTTTCTTTCATTCATACAAATGAACTTACACAGACACAAAAATCAGGGTTGTGAAAACCTTGACCTTAATTTTAAGGATCCCAGTGTGAGTCCGAGGCTCCCCACCTCCAGGGAAGTCACTTCACAGGCAGTGAAGCGAAGTAGGTCTACAGCTGTCTTATCTTTCTCTCCCCCTCTGTCATCCCCTCCTCTCTCTATTTCTCACTATCCTATCTATCAATGACAACATCAATAACAACAACAATAGCTACAACAACAATAATAAAAAACCAAGGGCAACAAAAGGGAAAATAAATAAATAAATATAAAAAAATCTAAAAAAAAAAAGAATTTTGGTTCATACTCCCAAAGGGATAAATAATAGGGAAACTTCCAGTAGAAGGGAGTTGGATAAAGCTTTAGACTTTCAAGCATGAGATTCTAAGTTCAGTCCCTGGCAACACATGTACCAGAGTGATGTCTGGTTCTTTCTCTCTCTCCTCCTGTCTTTCTCAGTAATAAATAAAATATTTAAAATAAATAAAGAAATAAATCTGAACTCATACTTTGATAATATTTTATTTATTCTTGGATAGACATAAATTGAGAGGGAAGGGGGAGATAGAGAAGGAGAGAGAAAGAGAGACATGTACTGACCTGCTTCATTACTTGTGAGTCTTTCCACCCTGCACTTGGGAGTTGAGGGCCTGAACCTGGGTCCCTGTGTACCCTAACACATGTTCTCGAATAGGTGAATCATCATCTGGCCTCCAGAAAATATTGTGTTTTTTTATTATCTTTATTTTATTTATTGTATAAAGGTTATTTTTCTCATTCTTTGTTGACCTTGTTGTTGCCCTTGTTGTGGTTGTTATTGTTGTTGTTGATGGATAGGACAGAGAGAAATCAGTAAAGATGGCGAAGACAGAGAGGAGGAGAGAAAGACACTTGCAGACCTGTTTTACTTGCAGGTGGGGAGCTGGGGGCTCAAACTGGGATCTTTGAGCTGGTCCTTGTGCTTTGTGCCATGTGCACTTAACCTGCTGCACTACCACCCAGCCCCCAAGTGTCAGATTTTAACTGCAATGACATACAGAGTTTTAAAGCCCTCTAGGTAAGCTATCTTACTCTTCTAAGAGTCAAGTAAATGAATTCATAAAAAGTGCTTAGAATGGTACCTGGAACAAAACTATTTATTGCTGTTATATAATACACAGTATTGGGCTAGAGAATTCACTGGTTAGGGCCATGCCTTTCAGGTACCTGATCCAGGATTGAATCCTGGCACTGTAGTGGAGGTGTTTTGACAGAAGAGGAAACTCTAGTGTGTTATGAAAATAATAGTATTATGAAAATAATAATAATAATAGTAATGAAACTATATTTGCATGAAGCCTCAATTCTGTAAAAACAGTAACAAGAGACCCGATGCTGACTCATAATAAGGTGAAATTAAGTTTCGCCTTTTCAGTAGTTGGTTAAAGCATGCTTTAAAGCCATATTCACTTACTCTAAACCTAGTCTGCACTATTGCCAACATCTCATTAGATTACTTTATGGTGGTACTTAATATACATAATGCAGTGTGTGTGTGTGTGTGTGTGTGTGTGTGTGTGTATGTATGTTTGTGTAACTAATGAGTTAGCTTTAATCAGTACCCTTATTCAGACTCCTGAAAAAAAAATAGATATTCCAAGATAGTTAAAATAGGAAGATATTTTATATATACAAAACAATGGGAAATACTATTCATGAAGTGAAAGTTTTACTGTGCTAAGATGAAACGGATAATTTAAAGGGAATTTAAGCAATATGATATAAAGATGAAATGCAAATGATTGTTTATTTTATATGTTCTATGCACAAAGCATATGTTTGTTTCATACTTTGCCTGAATTAAAAGCAGATGAAAAAATCCTGAAGATTTGGTTACTAGGATTCCTGAACTCACAGTGGTGATGATTTGTTCAGATTTTATATCTCAGGATTTTCTTATTAAACAATGTCTTTTCCCTCCCTGCTTGATTCGGCAGCATATGTACTAAACAATGTCTTTTCCCTACACGCTTTTTTAGTAAAAGGTGAAAGGTTTATATGACTTGAAAAGAAACCAAAGTAACATACATGCTGTTCTTTCCCCATGTTTTAGGGATGGCATTTACTGGGGAAACGTAAGTACAGAAAAGAAGAAGAGAGTACAAGCCATGTAGGCATGTAGATGAGAGAGAGAGAGAGACAGACAGACAGACAGAGAGAGAGAGATGGAGATCTGAAGGCCAATTTAGGGCTGTTTTAAGGCATGCAGTCATCTTTACATGGATAGATTTCACTTTATGACGCATCTTAATTATAATATACTTACAATGTGTTTTTATTAGGGGTAGTCCACTTTATAATATCATATTATTATTCATCACAGACCCCTGCAAGCGTCAACCCGGCTTTGACCTAGCACGTTATGATTGGGCCCTCCTCAATCGCTATCGAACAGGCTATGGCCGGTGCGCCACTATGTTCCACCGCTGGGGAGCCAGAGACGACCCGAACTGCCCCTGCGGCTACAGACAGACTATGACCCACATATTCAACGACTGCCACCTCTCCAGATTCAAAGGAGGTCTCGAAACTTTACATCAGGCTCAACCTGACCCTATTGACTGGCTACGGAAGAAGGGCAAACGCTAGAAGAAGAATTATTCATTTATGGGTAAAGAATGTGGGAGTGGGGTGTTGACTTGTTTGTGAGTGGAGTCAAGTACATGCCATGCAATGAGGCATGTACTTCCCAGGAATGGATCCTTGGATAGTGCTGAAGAAGGCACATAGGCTATGACTGAATCTCAAAGTCATCTTAATTTTGGTCCCAAAGTTCCACAACATTTGAAAAATAATTTGTTGTTAGTTCAGCCCGAGCATTTGCTTTAAGTGGAACTTTGCTCACAGTCTGGTGTTAGATGCCCTTGCTTCTTTAGTGGGTCTGTACATTTGATATATGTTTTTTTTTCTTTTTTTTAAGTTTTCTTTTTTGCTTTTTTATTATATTTTTTATTTATTGGATAGAGGCAGCCAGAAATCAAGAGGGAAGGGAGAGATACAGAGGGAGAGAGACAGAGAGAGACCTGTAATACTGCTTTACCACTCACAAAACTTTCCCCCTGCAGGTGGAGACCAGGGGTTTGACCCAAGGTCCTTCCTTGCACATTGTAATATGTGAGCTCAACCAGGTGCACCACCACCAAGCCCCCCTGGTATATGCTTCTTTCTTTGCCACCTGCCTTTGCATCACTGGGATGCAGCTGTGACAAAGTGGTCCCCACCTTTCTAGCTAAGATACTACTCTGTTTGAGTGATCCTTATCTTTTCATTTGCTAGAGTTATTCCAATGTCACTAGATATAATTCTCTGAGAAGTCAGGATTATAACAATATTCATGTAGATTACACTGTAAAAAATCATGTAGTCAGGGAAATCACTCTATTATTATGACCAGAGGGGAGGCTTACATAGGGCTAGAGTTGATTGTTTACTTGCCCTTTAGTTTGATACGAATAGAAACTTACCATTGATGTTTGAATATTGGGAGACTGTAGGGACATCAAGAAAACATGAGGGAAAGAAACCTCAATTAGTAATAAATCTCCTAGATTTCTCCTAGGGTGATATACATCATAATCTCCTTAGAGCAGTAGGAACCTGGTGGGAAGAATAAAACAGTCTGAATTCCTACAGGAAATTTATTATCTCAAGGTGGAGATGTGACATCCAGATGAACTACACCCTGAATATTTTTGGATTTGTTGCCTGGCAACATGGCTAATGTGCAGTGTGAGCACAACTTCAGCAGATTTGATATGAATATTATATCCTTTTCTATCATTTCTATGAATAAGTTCTGCCTATAGATAACTCTCTATCCCTATGTCCAATCATTTACTATCATTTTCATGAACAAAATCGTGAATGATATGGATTTTCCATCTTGGCATCTCAAATGTCATTCTCTTCAGGTCAGGATGCAGTTATTCAAAATACTCTGGAGTGATAAGAGTGTAACATGAGCTATGGCTGTTCAAAGAAACTGGGTTTTTCATATTTCAAGTGGCTTTAAGTTGACAGTCAATCACGGACCAATCAGACTTCTTTTGGCAAATGGGATGGGGTATTACATTTAGAAGTCTGTGTATTTGGAAGCTCTCAAACCAAACTAGCAAAGCTAGTTACTGAGGTCATGGCAATGGCACATTGGGTTAAGCACACATAGTTCAAAGTGCAAGGACCCATGAAAAGCCGGTTAATGACTTGACTTTGGAAATCTCATCTTTTTTAAAAAATTATTTTCATATTTAATTATTTTCCCTTTTGTTGCCCTTGATTTTTTTTCTATTATAATTATTATAGTTATTGTAATTGATGTTGTCCTTGTTAGATAAGACAGAGTGAAATGGAGAGAAGAGGGGAAGACAGAGAAGGGGAGAGAAAGACATCTGCAGACCTGCTTCACTGCCTGTGAAGTGACCCTCCTGCAGGTGGGGAGCTGGGGGCTAGAACCGAGATCCTTATGCTGGTCCTTGTGCTTCTCAACACGTGCACTTAACCCGCTGTGCTACCAATTGACTCCCTGAAATCTCATCTTTAATAATTATGTTCTTGGAGCCAGGCAGTGGTACAGCACTGGTAGAGCACACATGCTTTAACCCTGCAGTGGAAAGCTTCACAAGTGGTAAAGCAGGGCTGCAGGTGTCTCACTCATTCTCTCTCTCTCTCCCTTTCAATTTATCTGTCTCTATCTACTAAATTAAATTAAAAAAAAACAATAGTGACTTTATTTAAGAAGCTCAATACTTCATATCCAGTTGTGAGTGTGCAATAGTTAAGTCTCATATTAATTGAAATATTTTACTTGTCAAATGTTGGAGCAGATTCTTTAAGGAATCAGTTTAATAATTATATGTTCAAATTTGAGTTGTAATGGTTCTATTTATATATTGATTTGTAGAAGTCCACTTTCTCCCATTCAAGTATCAACCAGGCCCGACCCTGCTTAGCTTCCAAGATCAGACGAGTTCTGGTATGTTCAGGGTGGTATGGCCATAGACAGTAGTCCAATTTCTAGGCTGCAAGAGGAAGGTGACAAAACTGAGACAAACAACAAACTCAGGGTGTGGGGTAGATTGCATAATGGTTATGCAAATAGGCTCTCTTGCCTTAGGCTACAAAGTCCCAGGTTCAATTCCCTGCACCATGACAAGCCAGAGCTGAGCAATTCTCTGGTAATAAATAATAATAGTAATAATAGTAATAATAATAACCACTCCCCCCAGAAAACACATTAAACTAATTTATGATGCTAAGAAAGATGAGCTCTGTTGCAGGTATGTGTGCTTAATAAAACATAGATCTTTGGCAAGCACCAGTTATTCAGACTTTATTGCAAATTAGATGTTTTCCTAGTGATTTTAAGATTATTTTCACTAGATATTTATATTCTGCTTACAACTTTTGCCATTTTCAACTTCCTCAAGGTAATCACCACTAGTAGATTGGCTTGATTTCTTCTACATTTGGATCACATGAGCCTGTGTGTCCATAAAAACTAAATAATAATTGCTCCTTACATTAATGGGTTCATTGTTTGACCTCATTCTGTTATTTACTTAACTTTTTTTTTTTTTTCCTCAAAGGGCTCAGTGCCTGCTCCTGGTGGGCATTTTTTTCTCTTTCTATTATACTTGATTGGACAGAAAGAAATTGAAAGAGGAGGGATAGATAGAGGGAGAGAAAGAGAGATACTTGCAGACCTGCTATACCACTCATGAAGTGCCATGCCTACAGTTGGGGAGTGGGGGCTCAAACACGGATCATTGTGCTTGGTGATATGTGAACTTAACCGGGTATACCATGGCCCAACCCCCTAGTGTTTATTTTTCTCACTAACAGATTTTGATCATATTTCCATTTCAATGTGTATGTATATGTGCATAGTTTTTTTCCTTCAGGTTTAGGTACTTTAAAAATTAGGGAGGATCTTTTTACTGCAAGTTAGAAAAGATATTTTGAACTAACTTATATAAACCCCATCAGTCTAACAAAATAATTTTGTCTACATACTCAAAGACAAAGGAACAACTGTAGTCTTAAGAGCAAATGAGAGCTGAGAACCACAGTAGTATCAAATTCATGGGTTCTATCTCTGCATATTACTCATAATTCCCTCACTGCCCTTTTCTCTGCAGAGTTGCTCACTTTGATTACCTAGTATCTAGGATAGAAAATACAAAGAAAAAAATCTCATCTGTGCATATTTAATTTTTTATTGATTTAATAATGATCTACCAAATCATAGGATAAGAGCGGTACAATTGCACACAATTCCCACCACCAGAGCTCCCTATCCTACCCCCCTGTCCCTCATTGGAAGCTTTCCTATTCTTTATCCCTCTGGGAGTATGGGCACAGGATCATTATGGGGTGCAAAAGGTAGAAGGTCTGGCTTCTGTAATTGCTTCTCTGCTGGACATAGGCTTTGGAAGGTCAATCCATACTCCCAGCCTGTTTTATCTTTCGCTAGTGGGGTAGGGCTCTGGAGAGGTTGTGTTCCAGGGTACATTGGTGAGGTCATCTGCCCAAGGAAGTTACATTGGCGTCAGGGTAGCTTCTGCAACTTGGTGGCTGAAAAAAACATTAAAATATAAAGCAGAACAAATTGTTTAATAATCAGGAACCTAAGGTAAGAATATTGCAGCTGAATTTTGGGGTCTGCTTAACTGCATCAATATTGAGGTTTTACTTTTAATAGTATTGCTTCTAAACTCCCAGGGAAAGCTCCAGTTTGGGTAAGTAGATTAATCCTTGGTTTAGTCAAGATTGAGAAAGGTGGGTAGGGTGATTGTGAAATGTAGTTGTGGGAATTCTCTTGCTATTTATAGGTCGGTAAGAATAAGCTATGGTACACCCTGAACTGGAGGGAAAGAATACATTAGTGGTAAGCAAAGTGGGTTAGTACCTATTTTGGGCTATGTGAAATCATACCCCTGAGAAAATTGCTCTTAGAGTACACCCCCAGCAAAAATTAAATTGATTCATGGGAAATAAAATAATGGATAAACAGCCCATTGATAGATTAATATTTCACTACTGTAAATGTTTTTCTTTAATTAGAACACTGTGCAACTCTGGCTTATTGAAGCACCAGGGGTTGAACATGGGACCTCAAATGCTCAGGCAGGAAAGTATTCTGCATAACCACTATGCCATCTCTTTGGTCTAATTGAAGATTTATGTAACTCAATATTAAGGATAAATTTTGTGAATTAAAACAATCAGTCCATAGAATGGATACCTCCCAATTTTATAGTCACGGAATTAAGAGCAATTTATATTGTCAGAAGTGGAACCGACCAGTCAACGCCCATGTTCAGCGGGGAAGCAATTATAGAAGCCAGACCTTCTACCTTCTGCAACCCACAATGACCCTGGGTCCATGCTCCCAGAGGGATAGAGAATGGGAAAGCTATCAGGGGAGGGGGTGGGAAATGGAGATTGGGTGGGGGGAATTGTGTGGAATTGTTCCCCTCCTACCTTATGGTTTTGTTAATTAATCCTTTCTTAAATAAAAAAAAAAAAAAGAAGTGAGTGAGCTTGAATGTTGGCATGTATTTGCAAACTCATCACCATTGATTATAACTATTTTTTTAAAAAATTTTTTTTGCCTGGGAGTCCAGGTAGTAGTATATCTGGTTGATAGCACATGTTATACAATGCATAAGGATTCAGGTTCAAACCCCCAGCCTCTACCTGCAGAAGGAAACTTGGTGAGTGGTGAAGTAGTGCTGTAGGTTTCTCTCTCTCTCCCTCTCTCTCTCTCTCTCTCTCTCTCTACCTCCTTCTCCTTCCTTTCAATTTCTGAGTGTCTCTATCAAATAAATAGAGATAACAAAAAATTAAAAAAACCTCTTTGCCTGTATAAGTGGTTATGGTTTTATAGGTAAAAAATAATCAAATTTTATTAATTATGAAACACTTGAAGTTTATACACTGCAGTGCTGGAAAAAGGCTTTTTCAGTGTCAAGTATTTAAAGGCAGTCCTTCCATCTGTTCACTTCTCCTATTTTCAGATTCCAGTGCAATCAGCCTATCCTTCCTAAGACTGGATTTCCAAGGAAACCGTAACATATTGTAGTTTGGAGGCTTATACAACAAATATATAGTCAGTGTCTCTTCTTTAATCACTATTTATGCTCCCCAGCTTTGCTAACTCACTTCTATTTGTTGGCTATCTACCAAATTAATTTGCTTGCCCTTTTTACAATCAAAATTTATTTCAATAATATTTATAATCGTTTAAACCCAGAGACTACCATAATGGCCAATATATAGTTATCTAAAGTGAACTGATTACCTGAATATAGAGCTGAATATTTAACCTGACCACTTTGCCAAGTTCTTAGACTGTCCATTTTTTTCTAGATCCTAGCTTTCTTCTACATACTGAGTGTAACTAGTTGATATCACTAAAGATTTTTAATCCAAGACTCTCTAAAAAACACCTTACTTTTTATTACATGTAAACCATTTTATATGGATTAAAAAATAACAATATCAATAACATGTTGCTAATGGCAAATTTCCCCCTAAGAGAATGACATAAAGTATCTTGGTTCAAATGTGACATTACTTATAAAATGGAATTTTTCAGTGCGTTGTCTCACCTCTCTGCAGTGTGTGAGCCCCATCTAGTGAATGATTAATGAATTCTCAGAAGCCAATAGCCTGTGAACTGTGTTTTTTTTTTTGTATTATGTGCCCTCCTAATTCCAATATTGAGCCTTTACAATCTTAGATAAGACAAGGATGAAAGATATATTTTTTAATTTGTTTGAAAAATGTTTGGCAATTTAGAGTGGATTTAGTTTTCTTTATTAGTGATTTAATTATGAATAACAAGGTTGCCAGATAACAGGGGTACAATTCCATACAGTTCCCCCCACCAGAGTTCTATGTCCCATTCCCTTCATTAGAAGGTTCTTTATATATCTTTTTAAAAATATTTTATTTATTTGATAGAGACAGAAATTGAGAGGAAGGGGGAAATAGAGTGGGAGAGACAGAAAGACACCTACATTCCTTCTGTACCACTTGTGAAGATTCCTCCCTGCAGGTGGGGATTAGGGGTTTGAACTTGGGTCTTTGTGCATTGTAATGTGTGCACTCAACCAGATGAGCCAGCCTGCACCTAGGTTTTCTATTCTTTATCCCTCTGGAAGTATGAATCAAAATTCTTTATGGGATGCAGAAGGTGGAAGGTCTGGCTTTTGTAATTGTTTGTCCACTAAACATGGGCATTGACAAATCTATCCCAGCCTGTTGCTATCTTTCCCTAGAGGGGCAGGGCTCTGGGGAGGTGGGGTTCCAGGATACATTGGTGAGATCATCTGTCGAGGGAAGTCAGCTTGGCATCATGATAGCACCTGCAACTTGGTGGTTGAAAAGCATTAAGATACAAAGCAGAACAAAATATTTAATAACTGGGAACCTAAAGGCAAGAATATAGCAGGTGAGATTTGGGAGTTTTAATGTTGGAATAAAGTAGGAAGACTAATTTAGGCATATTCCAAGGGGCCTATGACTTTACTAATTTTTTCCCTGAGCCTGACAGCTAACATTTAGGTGTGCTGAACATATTATCTAGGAAGTTTGTGTCAGATATGGGAATAGGATTTAGTATTGAGTGGAAAGACAGGAAGGGTTTTAATCTAGTTCTCTAATCATACCCTCTTTTGGTTTTTTATTTTTACCAAAATTTAGTCTTAAATGGTCAGTCATATAGTTCTGTAATGTTAGATGCAGAAAACAGCCCCCACTAATTTACACTGATATCTTCCCCTAAGGCAATTTGACACACCTATGTTTAATTGGTTGTTACCAGTTACCTCTGTATCTCAACACATGGCTAACAAATTGACTTTCATTTTATTTTTTTAAAGATTTTTATTAATGAGAAAGATAGGAGGAAAGAGAAAGAACCAGACATCACTCTGGCTCATATGCTGCCGGGAATCAAACTCAGGACCTCATGCTTGAGAGTCCAGAGCTTTATCACTGTGCCACCTCCTGGACCACAACAAATTGACTCAAGACACACACACTTAGATAATTTTCATTGGTTACTCACTTTTTGTTTTTAATATATTTATTTAATTTAATTTAATTTAATTTATTTACTGGGGATTAATGGTTTACAGTCGACAGTAAAATATCATAGTTTGTACAGGTGTAACATTCTCTAGTTTTCCACATAACAATTCTACCACCACTAGGCCCCCCGCTGCCATCATGTTACAGGACTTGAACCCTACCCCACCCCATAGTTTTTTACCTTGCTGCAATACACCAAATTGCTCATTTTTTATTCCCCAGGAATTGTCTATCATTTGATTAATTTTATTTGAATGTTAATAACTCTTCTTCTTATAAATTTTTTGTGGACCCAATACATTTATTTACTTATTTATCTATCCATGTTTCTGTAAAACAAACAAACAAACAAACAAAAATTCAATAGCTCTCATCTGTACCAATGTGATTTGTTTTATCTCCTTGTTCAGGATACAGAAGTTATTCTGAACCTTCTTTAGTCACCATTTCAAGGACCTCTTAGCTCTTTCCATCATGATGTGTCTAGCGTTTCTGTATATAATATGTTTTCTACTACTATTATTATTATTATTATTATTATTATTATTATTTTGCCAGAGTTATCGCTGGGGCTTGGTGCCTGCACAACTGAATCCACTAATTCTGGAGGCCACTTTTTCCATTTTGTTGCTGTTGCTGTTATTGTTGTTATTGAGGCTCTGCGTGTGGTAGCTTCTCAATATCACAGTCTCTCTGGTCAAAATCTGGAGACTCAGAGCATCATAGTGGAGCATGTTGACATTTGCCTGTTGGATAAGAGGTATAGACACCTACCATGGGAACAGAAGAAACTGTACCTATGTGACAACTTATATTTTGTAAACTATTATTTTCCAAATATAATAAATTAAAATGTAAATATTTAAAGTTAACAGTATAGAGAGTGCAACTTTCATTTTACATAATATTTGAGTGGAAGATATGGCCCATTGTTTGTTTCCTTCTTTTCTTTCTTTCATTCTCTCTATCTCTATTCTTTCTCTCTTCTTTTTTCTTCCTTCCTTCCTTTCTCTCATGTTCTTCTTCCTTTTTTTTTCTTCCTTTCTCTGATATTATCTTTATCCTCCCTCAATCCTTTCCTTCTTTTTTAAAATTTTATTTATTTTCCCTTTTGTTGCTCTTGTTTTCTTTATTTTAAATTGTTGTTGTAGTAATTATTGTTGTTGTTATTAATGTCGTCGTTGTTAGATAGGACAGAGAGAAATGGAGAGAGGATGCGAAGACAGAGAGGGGGAGAGAAAGATAGACACCTGCAGACCTGCTTCACCGCTTGTGAAGCGACTCCCCTGCAGGTGGGGAGCGGGGAGCTCAAACCCGGATCCTTAGGTCAGTCCATGTGCTTTGCACCACCTGTGCTTAACCTGCTGTGCTACCGCCCGACTCCCCTTTCCTTCCTTCCTTCCTTCCTTCCTTCCTTCCTTCCTTCCTTCCTTCCTTCCTTCCTTCCTTCTTTTCTTTCATGGTCATCACCAGGATTCCAGTGCTTTGGACTATTTTGTTTCTTTCAGATACAATAAGAGATAAAGAGATAAAAGGGGAAAAACACTAACACCCACACTTCCTTCAATACGGTGGAAGTTGGGTTTGAACCTGGGTTCATGAGTGTGGCAAAACAGACACATTATTCAGGTGAGATATTTTTTGCAGTATATGTCAGTGTTTTTAAATAAGAATCGATGTACCTTTACTTTATTTAAATTTTTTAAAAGAGTGTATTTATTTATTAATGAGAAAGATAGGAAGAGAGAGAAAAAAAACAGACATCAGATTGGTACATGTGTGGCCGGGGATTGAACTTGGGACCTCATGCTTAAGAATCCAGTGCTTCATCCACTGCGCCACCTCTCGGACCACACTTTATTTTAATTTAAAACATTTTTTCTACAGGTGGGGACATGATGGCTACAAAAACTGTCATAGTTAATAAAGAAAGCTACTTCCATGTATGCTCTAACACACCAGAACTCTTTCTTATGAGTGAAAAGTGCTAAACTTTGAGTTTTACCACTCAGAAGATGATGTCCTGTAGATTACACTTGTTTCTTAAGAGTACTTTCAATCAATCTCTTATAAATCATTCTTTTTTCCCGCTAGCTTCCAGGAAATCAGGGGTTGTCAATTCCAGGGTATTTTGTGATTCTGTAAAGTAAATGTGGCTTGTTTTTAAATCTTCTTTATTACAATTTAAACTTTGACTCAAACTCATGTGCCTTTTGTCTTCCAGATCTTGTCGCTATCTTGTCACCTATATGTTCTCCTCTTTATTATGGATTTCCTTTTATATAATTTCCTTTGAGTGTGGCATAAGGAAAGAGGACAAAAATAGATGTGTGTACACAATATGATATTATCCTTTTAAATTCTAAGTTTGATGGAATTTATACATGCATGACTCTTAAGACAATATATTACTTCACAGGTAATTAAAACTACATATATATGGATCGCAGTTGATCACACAAACATTTGCAATTCATGTGCTCAACTATGACCTTTTTTTTTTTTTCCCAACTGTAGAGAGTAAAGAAAGCTTCACTGCTTTCAGAGGACTTTTTCAGATAGAAAGATCTGAGTTTAAACCCTGGGTCCCCACCTGCATAAGGGGAAGTTTCACAAGTGGAGAAGCAATGCTACAGGTATCTCTCTTTCTCTTACTTCATCTTTATTGCCCCTTTTCCCTTTCAGTTTCTCTTTGCCAAATAAAACTCTATCAAATCAAATAAATAATGAATAAATACTAAAAAATAAAGTGACATGTTATTATTTTTTTAAAGGTGTAGGTCCAAGTAGAACCTGAACTGAAATTGGCGTATTGCACCAAAGTAAAAGACTCTGGGGTGGGTTGGGGAGGGGAGAATACAGGTCCAAGGATGACAGAGGACCTAGTAGGGGTTGTATTGTTAAATGGAAAACTGAGAAATGTTATGCATGTGCAAACTATTGTATTTACTGTTGAATGTAAAATATTAATTCCCCAATAAATTTTTTTAAAAAGTGTAGGTCAAAGACAGAGAATGGGAAAGACACGGAATCAAAGCTTTTGCAATGAGGGGCAAGCTCTAATATGATCACATGCATGACAAAACAGGCACACTAGACTCAGGTCTATGTAACTCTCATTAGAGGGATCTGGTCTGCCTTGTTTAGATTCAGTGCCAATTCTAGGACAAGTATGCCTATTCATCTGTTAATAGGCTCTGATTTGTTAGCTTTGGCCACACATATTCCTGCAAAGTAGTAAGCAGGAGGTGGAGGGTGGGTGGGTCAATTAATCAGAGTCTGAAATCTGTCAGAGTTGGAGGATAAAGTTATTCCTCGAGCCCCTAAGACGAAAGTATGCACAGAAAGCTTAGAACAAGTATATAGGTGGATGGTCAAGTGGTGGGCCATCAGATAGAAGATATAGTCTTACCATGAGTAACCATCCAATTTCAATTCTCCAGTCTCCACCTATAAGGAAAAAGGAAGCTTCAGGAATGGTGAAGCAGTGCTGCAGGGGTCTTTCTCTCTAGTTTTCTCTCTCCTCCATCCCTCTCAAGTTCTCTCAATCTTTGTTTAAAGGAAGAAGAGGAGGAGGAAGAGAAAGAAGTGCATAAAAAAGAAAGAAGGAAACAAAGAAAAGGAAGGAAAGGGCTACCAGGAGTGGTAGATTCATCAGGCAGGCACAGAGATCATGGTATACATAAATAAATAAATAAATAAATAAATGAATAAATAAATAAATAAATAAATAAGGGAGAAAAAGAAAAGTTCATAGATGATAAATTTTTTCTCATATTAATTAAATAGAGATTTATATGACTACAAATTAATAGGAGTATACATAAACACCATTCCAACCATGGAAAGATTGTGTCCCATCCCATATCCCACCCCCCCCAAAGCCGAACATCTACCTTCAACCCAGGGTTTTTACTTTGATTCCCTACTCCAAATTCAGTCAAATCCTGCTTTGAGTGATCAAATTTTAGAATGAGATCTTTGAAAGGATGAAATCAAAGTATTTTTATTAAAAAAAATTAAGCTGAATATGGATTACTCAAATTGATGGGGTTTACATTCAACAATATTTATATATCTTTCCAATATATGGGAGCTACGCTCTTCCCTGATCCAGCTTTCTGGTTCTTTTTCCAGCCATGACATCATCTTACCAGACAATAATTTGGATCCACCTGTATATTGGATTTCATGCTCAAGGGAAAGAAAGAAAACAAACAAACAAACAAACAAACTAGTATAGCCATAGGTAGGCCCTTCGGAAAATAACTAAAACATGCCTATTAGCTATCTACAAAATGAGACCCCTCCCCAACTCTTCATCTACACTATTCCAGCCTTTAGGTTCATGATTAGTCAACAATTTTTTTGGCTTTTTATATTAACTCTTTTTTCAGCCACCAGGTTCTAGATGCTAGCAGGATGCCAACCAGACTTCCCTTGTCAGACAACCCCACTAATGTGTCCTGGAGCTCTGATTCCCTAGAACCTCACCCCACTAGGGAAAGAGAGAGACAGGCTAGGAGTATGGATCGACCTTTCAATGCCCATCTTCAGCGGGGAGGCAATTACAGAAGCCAGACCTTCTACCTTCTGCATCCCACAATGACCTTGGGTCCATACTCCCAGAGGGTTAAATAATAGGAAAGCTATCAATGGAGAGGATGGGATACAGAGTTCTGGTGGTGGGAACTGTGTGGCGTTGTACCTCTTATCCAATGGTTTTTTCAATGTTCCCTTTTTATAAATAAATTAAGTAAAATAAAATAAAAAATTAAGTAATTTTTTATTATCTTTATTTACTGGATAGAGACAGTCAAAAATCAAGAGGGAATGGGTGATAGAAAGGGAGAGAGAGAGAGATTGCAACACTTCTCCCTCACTCACAGAGCTCACAAAGCTTTCCCCCTGCAAGTGAGGACTGAGGGCTAGAAACTGGATCCTTATGCATTGTAACATGTGCTCTCAACTAGGTGTGCCACTACCAGTAACTTGTAGCTGGTCCTATATTAAATCAAAGGTGATGACCAGAGATAATTATGAGAAGTTTTACTAATTTACTAAATTGGGACTTGTGGCTCAGGTCCTAAAAACAGAATTGAGAATTATCTCAATCAGAACAATCTATATTAATTAAACTGAAGTGATAAATACCCTAATGATGACTAGATGAAACGAGAAAGATTTATTTCCTTCTTGAACTACCTGTTCCTCATAGTTCAGCAGCCAGGCTTTTCTTACAATGCTCAGAGTGGTCCAGGTCGTCAAAGGAATTATAATGAAGATGAATTCCAGGCAATTTACTAGAAATAAGGAAGGTTCTATTTGGTATCATATACAAAAATTTTATGATCTCACATGAGAGTGACATAGTTCACTTTAGCTTTTTCTTCTTCAAAACAACCAGGAAATATAATCCTATATGTCTAGAATATCTGGATGATTTTTGGCAAAAACAAATAAACAAACATGAGATGATCAATGATAGTGTTTGTGCTTTCTGTTCTTTGGAAATCATTCTAGAAGACTATGGGACTGGAGTGTAATTTTAATAGAAATAAGAGAAAACCTTGAAGTCCTGTATGGTCAGTGGACCAAAAAAAAAAAAAAAAAACATAGAAAATTCTAAAGATATCATTAGCTAGCTAAGGTGACAATGTTTGCTGGGTTGTGTCACGGGGGAGAGAGAAGAGACCAGGAACTCATGGCTGAGCGGGAACACAAATCTTTACTCACGTGGATGCTCTAGAATTGTTTGTGAGAACAGCGGTTTAGGCCAAGTGGAGCTAGCAAAATGGCTGCCTCCCACTATGCCCACCAGCCCTTCTCCGGGTCTGGTTGTGGAAGAGAAAAGAGAGTGAAAGCAGAAACAGGAGAGGCTTTTATGAGAGAATTCTGGAAGTGGCAAGTCAGGACGGGATTGGCTAGGAAAGGGAGTGGAGAGAGGCAAAAGGCATGTTGGGAAGGTGAAAGTGTCCTTAGCAACTGTTGCAACGGTACTAACTGAATTAGCAATACCCTGAGGGGATAACTTGGTGGAGAAATAATACTTGCATGGAAATATAGTGGTTTGTGGGCCCTGCCAGTGTTCAACCACATCTGCACAATTTCCCAGCAAATGTTGAAGTTTCCATTTAAGAAACCAAATTCTAAAACTGTATATAACTATACAATTGTGATAAGTAGGTTCTAAATCATAAAATTAACATATATTTCATCTATAGAAATGAATAAAATATAACTCAGTTTTGGGGTCTCTCTCTGGCGGGGTGGTCTCCAGGGGCAAGGTAACGGGCTGGTTCTTCCTCGCTCACGACAGGGGGGACACGAAGTAAAAGACACCAGGGGACTCTTAGAGTGCCTAGAATCCGTAGAATGCATTTATTAGCAAAGTGGACATGAGTTAAATAGAAAAGCAATGAAGGGAATATTACTGAAATATGGCAGAAATTACAGGTTTCTTAACTGTCGGCATGCCTCTAAGATAGGGGGCTGGTATGACAGGAATTGATGAGATACAAGACAGTTATTCTCCATGACACAAGCAACTTAATTACCCAAAGGTATTTGAGAGAAGCATAGGGGTTAAACCCATAGGGTGAGACAGAGGGAAGATGGATATCAAAAAGCCATATAGTATGGAATTTCTCTTGTCTGGGGTCTGAGGTGTGTGATGAAGTGTGTGATAAGGTGTGTTCTTCTGTGATCAGAAGGTGACTTTGAATAAGTGAATCTGCGGCCATGTGGCCTGCAGTTAATGGAGGGAAGTACTGGGGTTTCTGTGGGCCTGAGAGTCAAGAAGGAAAGAACCAAGTCTGAGTTTTCTCCCCTATGCTCACCTTGGTTGAGAGAGACTTACCAAGAGGTATCTTCTCAGACCTCCATCCAAGGATGGGGGTGGTTCTCCCTAAGCTCTATCAGGCATACACATAGTACCAACAACTCAGAATAAGATATTCCTTAACTATTCTTAAACTGAATAAATATTCAATGGTAATCAAAAGCTTTGACTTTATTTATAAATTGAATAGTATGACTTGAAACAATTTCATTTTTAAGATAAACTTTTGCAGGTTTCTTTCTCTGGGAACTTCTGTTTTCTAATAAGATTCCTTCTTATCACTTGGAACCACTATTGCCATTGACTTTAGTAGGGATTACAAATGTCTGAATGGCAGGCAGTTTGCTGTAAGGTATGCAGCTTTGTGTAATATCAGGACACTCTTTTAGCCTGTCCTTGCAAAATTCTACCTGGTTCAGTACTCTGAAGACTCACTGAAGACTTAAAATAAGGAAAGAGGAAAAGACAAAGGTAGAGCATCAGGGTGGCCAGCATGAATTCTGGGTGAGCAAATGGTTCACAATTATGTCTTGCTGTTTAGATGATGATTTGAAGTAATTCAGTATAAACAATGTGTTGTACATAAGTGAAATTTATTAAAGTATCAAGAAAATTGCACAGGCCCCATTCTCTTGCATGAGTGACTTATAAAACATAAGCAAATCTAACAATGTCATGTTAGTGGTTTACTGTGTGCCTTTCTCTATAAGAGAAAACACTTAACTCTTTTTTATTTTCTTTATTTCTTTATTTATAGAGACAGCCAGAAATTGAGAGGAGAGGAGGAGACAGAGATGTAGAGAGACAGAGAGACACTGGCAGCACTGTTTCACCACTTGTGAAGCTTTCCTCCTACAAGTGGGGACCAGGGGCTTGAACCCAGGTCTTTGCACACTATAAGGTGTGTGCTCTACCAAGTGCACCACCACCCAGCTCCAATACTTTTTTACTTCATCAGACTGAAAACTGGACATTTATACCCTCAATTTTTCCTTTTATATAAGGTGTTTGTTACAAAACAAAATTAATTAATAATTTTCTAAATCTCTTTAATAGAATGCATTCTGTTGTTCTTATATCTGACTTAATAGATTATAATGTGTTGTTCCAGTTGAAGTCTATAAAGAAAAACTGGTAACACAGATAGACATCTACACGTGCACATAGACACACAGTGAAATAGTACTCAACCATAAAAATCAATAAATTCTTGCTATTTGTGACAATATAGATCAACCCTAGGGGTACTGTGCTAAGTAAAATAAGTTAGATTGGAATAGATAAATACTGTGCATTTTCTTTGATATGTGCCATATTGAAATAAAATAAGCAAAGCAAAACAAATTCATAGATCTGCAATTGAAATGTATTTTAAAGTTAGACTACATTTAGGGTAGGAAAAGATACATTTTAATGAACTATTTCTATGTTAATAGGTACTCCTACATCTATTGTCATATGAATGAAACTTTAATAAATAAAAGCTCTTGAGTTGATAGTGATTGTACAGAATTCAGCTATGACTAATAGAATTAGTAAAGTATCTATATTATTTTTTTAAGGCTTGCTGTGCTTAAGTAGAAATAATTGTCCTGATTCTTGAGATCAAATCAAGTAAATCTTTAAAAAATTTGTTGGGTTATTTGATTGTATTTGTTTCTAATAAAACTTAAGCTCATTATGTCTGGAATTTCATATTTATTGGTCTTTGTTAACAATACTTTTTGTTAGCCTATAAGTAAATGTTACAGAATTATTAGAAAAAAGGATTATGATGTTTACATTATGATGATATCTGATATTGAATATTCATATCATAAAACATTCATACATAAACTTTATGTATGTTACATTATAGTCAGAGAGCAAGAGACTTTGTTTCTCTTACTTCCTTTTCATTATCCTTTCTTTTGTGAGGCAGAGGATCACTTAGTAAGGGGCACACTATATTTTCAATCAAGCTTCTCAACAAGGAAAAGAAAAAGTTATTTAACCGCATTTTGGTGGGCCAAATAAAAAATATACAAAACTAAGTGTCACAGATCACTTTCCATACTATCTCTCGTAATTTCATTAATGATTTAACCTTTTTTATTATGAAAGATATAACTAAATATTGGGTAAGAACTTAAGTTGTTACTGTAACAGATGGAGAAATGAGTGTAAAAGGAGGATTTGGAGATCAATAAAAATCAGAAACCAGGACCAGGTGGTGGCACACCTGGTTGAGTGCACGTTACAATGTGCAAGAACTCATATTCCAGCGCCCAGGCCCCACCTGCAAAGGGAAAGCTTTGTGAGTGGTGAAGCAGGGCTGCAGGTATCTCTCTGTCTCCCTCTCTATCACCCCCTTAGGCCTCAATTTCTGGCTGTCTCTATCTAATAAATAAGTAAAGATAAAAATTAATAAAAATAAATCATAAGCCAATATTTGTGAAACACTGGTACAAGAAAATAAATTATTGCATGCCACCAAGTAATGTGTGAATCTAGGTGTGTCCACTTCTCAATGAAGAACAACTGGAGAATTTGCCTCTGTGTCTGGAGGTTCAGAATAATGTCGAGTATAAGAGTTGTCAATTTAAATTTTTAAAATAAATGTTAAGTAATAAGTCCAAATCTAGGGTGGGGGAAGACTGCATAATGGTGATACAAAGAGACTCTCATGCCTGAGGATTCAAAGTCCCAAATTCAATCCTCTCCCACCTACCCCCACCTCCACAAACTCGAGCTGAGCATTGCTCTGGTAAAACAAAGCAAACGTTAAGTCCAAATTTAGACTTGGGATAGTTTTTAGAATCATTGCTTTATCATAAAAAATTATAAACTATTTCATTATAAAATTCTTACACTTTGGGATTTATCTGTCATATTTACCAATCTTCATCATTCTTGTTTTTTTTTTAAATTATTATATTTATTTATTGGCTAGAGATAGAAATGGAGAGGGGAGAGAGCTAGAGAGACACCTGCATTCCTGCTTTACCACTTGTGAAGCTTTCCCCCTGCAGGTGGGGACCAGGGCCTCAAACCAGGGTCCTTGGGCACTGTAACATGAGTGCTCAACCAGGTGCACCACTACCTGGCCCATCTTCATCATTCTTAAGGGTAATGATATTAACTCATAGTTAAAAAAACCTCAGTTGAAAGAAGATGATTCAAACATTAGCAAAAGTTGATGTGAACCTGATTCAGAATTTGTCCTACACACCACAGCATCCCTGAATTGTTTTATTTAGATGTGTCTGTGTTAGTTACTTTAAAGTCGGTGCATAAAATTCTTAATTTATTTTATTTGTATATTCAAAGAATTTTAATTGCCATGCTAATTTTCTAGAGTCTCGCTTCCTTAGAATTGTAGCTTTGTTGTTAAAAAAGTGTCTTATTGATAAAAGACTCTAATGGGTTCATAGGGAGGGAAAAACTTGCTCTGTTCTGTTTGCAAACATTAACAGATATTTTCCAATTTAAAGAAATTGACTTTTTGAGCCTAATTCAGATGGGCAAAATATAAGAACTTAAAAGTGGAATCCAATTATCTCTAACGTGTACACTTTGTTGAAGAACTATTAAATTGGAAAATATTTTTTTGAGCTTTTAGAAGACACTTTTAGGCTTTCTGCTGAGAACACATGCAAAACAAAAATAATTAAAAATGGAACCTTGACAAATTAATCAGATTTCTTTCACAACTGAGGTCATGAACTAGATCTTAATCTAGCCTTTTATAGTATCTTTGAGTGTGCTAAGATTTTAATTTTTATTTGTTCTGCTCATTACCCAAAATCATTCCATTAACACAAAATTTGGTCACTAGGTGGCTCCATATAGCTTTTTAAAAGCAGTGTTCTCTGAAAAAAACCTCTATTTTAGGAACATTTCTTTTTTTGTTTGTTTGTTTGTTTTCTTATTACATCTGATATTATTTCTTTTTGCGTTTGTGCTGCGGTCTCCTTGGCTAGGTTGTAAATCAGTAACTGTATGAAATCAGAGGCTGTGTGCAATGAGCTGCCAAGTCCTCTATCTAGTCAACAAAAACTCAAAGGTGACAAATGACAATTCTACAAGGCCATGGTTATTGGCCAGATGCCTTTACTCTATGGCTGGATCCTTAGCAAAAAATATGTCCGACCTTATTTTCTCACTTCAGAGTTCTATTTGAACACCATGTCATATACTAAACAGTGAAGAAATTAAAAGTTTCATGGAGGGAAGGCTGAGTTATTTTTAAGATCCTGAACATTTTCTGACTAGAGATGGATAATGTTATTTAGTGGCAAAACTCCTGCACTAGTTGGAATACAGGATATGTACTTGGGGCTCTGGTTACCAAGTAACTGAGTGATTTTTCATCTCAATCTGAACTTCTCCATCTATATGGTGAAAGAAATGAACTGGCTGTTTTTAATCTCTTCTTGGTCCTAGGATAACATACAGGATGCAGATGTGAGTGAAGAAATGAACTGCCTGTGTGTACAGAATGACAGAGATTATGGGGCAGTGTCTGATCTCCAGAGTTACTTATTTATTTATCTATTTACCAGAGCACTGCTCTTTTCTGACTTACAGTAGTACTGAGGGTTGTATTTGGGATCTCAGAGCCTCCATCATAAAAGTTTTTCTGCATAACAGTTATGTTATCTTTCCAGTTCTCTTCTTATTTTCCCCCCTCTTTCTCTCCTTCAAAGTTCTTTGCTTGGGTGCAAGACACCCCACTCAGTGCAAGTTTCACTATGTGTTTTTCCTTGGTCCTTATTTCTTAAGTTCTTTCTTAAGTGTGAGTGACAACATTTGATACTTGTCTTCTTTAGTTTATCTTATTTAACATGGCATGCTCCATCGAAGAGGAGGGAAAAGAGTGGATCTCTAAAGTTCTGTTCCCTCCTATTAGCTCTTCAATTTGATTTCTAGTTCTTATCCTGAGGTTTGTAGGTAGCCCCCGCCCCCAATGAAGTCAAGTCAGAGCAGAATGCATTTATTCTTTCTTGAGAGGAATTGACCATTTCTTTTTAAAAAGGCTTTTTAAATTATATTTATTTATTGGATATAGACAGCCAGAAATTGAGAAGGAAGGGAGTGATAGAGAGGGAGAGAGACAGAGAGACACCTGCAACCTTGTTTCACCACTCACAAAGCTTTTGCCATGTAGGTAGGGACTGGGGGCTCAAACTTGGGTCCATGTGCATTGTAACATGTGCACTCAACCAGATGCACCACCACTCGGTTCCAGAAGTGACAATTTCTAGGTTTCCCCCTATAACACTAATTTTCTATCTAGACACAATAGTTATCACTGTAAATACTTCAAGAAGTAAAGTTCCTCCTGGAGCATGACAGTGATAAACTCTGAATAGAAGACTTGGCTTAAGCAGACTGACTGAACTTGTTGGGTTCAGCATGAAGGGAAGAGTTCGTGTAACTGGATCTCTTAAGTAGGATGCTGAGAGTTTGAGTTAATAATTGATAGTGTGGCAGCTAGGCAGTGGCACACCCAGCTGAATGCATATGTTACCATGAGCAAGGACCCAGGTTCGATCCCCCACACCCTACCTACAAGAGGGTTGTTTTCATGAGCAGTGAAGCAGGTCTGCAGGTGTCTATCTTTCACTCTCCTTCTCTCTCTATTAAAATATTTTAATATCTTATTTATTTACTTATTGGATAGAGATAGCCAGAAATGGAGCGGAAGTAAATTGAGAGAGAATCCCTCTCCATCTCCCTCTCCCCTCTAAATTTCTCTCTGTTGTATCAAATAAAACAAAACAAAACAAAACAAAAAGACAAGAAAAAAGGATGGCCACCAGGATCAGTGGATACACTATGTGGATCTGAGCCCTAGTGATAACCCTGGTAGCAATAAAATAAAGCATTTAAAATGAAAAAAAAAACTGATAGAGTAAAAGTCTGTTTAGTGAATTTTAATGAAGCAGGTCACAGATGCATGCATAGTATTCATCATGTACAGAAATAAAAGATATGGTTGTATGAGAACTGTGAGAATCTTGATAGGTCTTATAGACTACACTGAACAGAGTTCCAAAGTAATCTGAAAGGGACTTCTTGATAACATCAAAATGGTTGAGTAAGAACTTTCAAGTTCACATTACAAAATGAAAATCATGCTGCATTCACCATATAATCTTAAACATATACAAGAAATGGAAGTCACATCAAATGTGATATATCTATATCTTTATCTATAGTTATGTCTCTTTCATCATTTAGCTACCAGGTAATAGAAGTGTTTATATCACACTACATTTTTCTACTTGATCTCTTTCTGAGCTCTTCTATGTTCTATTGTGCTGTAGAGGGTGGGGATGCTTTCTCTTGTTTGACTTTTCTTCAGAGAGAAAAAAATTCAGCTGAACCTGATTCCCCACTAGATAGATAGTTAGGAAATCATAACTTTCACTGAAAAAAGAACTTATTTATATATCTTTTGACTATAAGGGCCTTGAGGACTCACCATTGAATGTTACTTTCCAGAATATAAGTCACATTGGAAGTACAATGAAAGAAATTTTTGTCAAAAATAGTACAATTTCTAAATGAGAAAAATAACCATGATTTAATAGGTTCTGGAAAATTTGAATGTTTTTAATAAACATAATTTGTTCCTCACTGTGGCCTGGGACTGTGAGCTCAGACTGACAGGGACTTAGAGGTCACACAGATGCCTATGCTAAATGGGAATAGATATAGGCCCTGGGCCAAATCAGTGGGGTAAACAGTTAATGATATTTATGTACTTTCCTCATATTTGGGAGATACTCTCTGACCTAATCTAGCTTTCTAGTCCTACTCTTAACTCTGACACTATCTTCCCAGACAATACTTTTAGTACACCTGCATGCTAGCTATGGGGCTCAGGCAAAGATTATGGTTCCTTTCTTTCTAAAAAGCCTTTCAAGTGTGTATCTTTTGATGTTGCCTGGAGATGAGAAGTGGAGTCAAATGTCTCAGAGAAAGTAATTGAAATTCTTGTCTTTTTTTTTTTTTTTTTTTAAGAAATGGTGAGAGATGAAGGTATTGAGAGCCTGATAGCGCTCAAATCAGGAAGGCCTGATATTCAAAGATTTAATTTGATCCTGAAAGTCCATGGGGAAACAGTTTCATCAGGGATGAAACTGAGACACCACTTGAGTTGCATTTTAGAGGTATCTGTTAAGTGGCCACTGCTGGGAATAATGATGTCTTTACAGTGTTATTAAAATGATTTAGATAAGAAATGATGTAGATCCTAACCAAAATTTTTGCACAGTGGTGAAGCAAAAATAGTAATCAAACTGATATTCAGGTCAAAACATCTCTAGGGTGTAGTGACTGGATCTGAGATTATGGGAGTGTGGGAGTCCAGTATAACCTCCTTCCTTCACTCAAGTTTCATTAATAATATTTTAAATGACTAAAAAGTCAGTGGTATAATTCATGGAAAAGGAAAACAGAATCTTCGGAATGTGAGACATAAACATGTAACTCTCCAGTAGATGCAAAGATATAGTATAATAAGTTTATAATTGTAGATTATTGTTTGATGATGTAGATTTGGCCTAATTAAGGGTTATAGAATGAGACAGAACTGAACCAATGGAAAAACAACAACAACAACAAAAAAAAACCTCTGGTGTTCCCAACATTGAAGGGAAGAGTAACTAAAGAACATCTGAAAAGAACTGATAGGGAACTACAAGATAAGTATAAGAACTATGTGAAAGCCATGGCATATGACTATGAACATAGTACAATATTCTTTTATAAGGAGCTCATACAGGATCAGGGAAATAGCATAGCAGTTTCCACAACAAATTTTTATGCCTGAGGTACTAGAGGTCCCAGGTTGATTCTAGGAAACTCTGTAAGTCAGAGCTAAACAATAAAATGGTAAATTAAAAAAAAAAAAAAGAAAAGAAAAAAGGAAAAAAAAAAGAAGAAGGTCAAGCAGTGGTGCAGGACTGCAAGTGTCCCTTCCCCCCTTCCTTCCTTCCTTCCTTCCTTCCTTCCTTCCTTCCTTCCTTCCTTCCTTCCTTCCTTCCTTTCTTCCTTCCTCCCTCCCTCCCTGTCTCTATTTTCTCTTCTCTCTCTCCAGTTCTCTCCTACCTTTCCCTTTTCTTCCCCTCCCCCTCCTTCCCCTCCTTCCAGCCCCTCTTCCCTTTCCTTCCCTTCCCCCCTCCTCTTCCTCCCCTCCCCTCTCCTTCCCTTTCTCTCCTCCCTTTCCCTATCCTCCTCTTCCCTCCTCTCCCCTCTTCTTCCTTTCCCTCCTTTTCCCCCTCCTCCTACCCTCCCCTCCCTCCCCTTTCCTTACCACTAGGCTTATGATGGGGCTCCTTGCCTTCACCATGAATCCAATGCTTCTGATTGGTCACTTTTTCCTTTTTATTCACTTTTTTCTTTCTATTATGTTTGACAGAGAGAAATAGAGATAATAGAGGGAGATAGAGAGGAGAAAAATAGACACCTGAAAATCTGCTTCACCACTCTTCAAGCAGCTGGCCCACCCCCCTCATGTCCCTCCCCCCCCACAGGCTGAGAGCTGAAGCATGAACCCAGGTCTTTGTGCATGACAATTTGTGCTCTCAAACAGACATGTCACTATCCTCCACCCGCCCCCAGGAGTCTCTCTTTCTTGAATGATAAACAATTAGGAATGAAATGTACAGCTGTGAATTTCTCTTTATTTACATTTTTACTGATCTGAGAGACCTTGCTCTATGGGAGGCTGCTGGATTCTCATATCTGTTTTTACATTTGATCTGTTGCAATATTGTTTTAGGTTAAGACATATATACAACAGAAAGTCTGATAGCATCTATATGGATATTCCACTGGAAATGAATAGCATCTTTACATAATCTTTTTAAGGAGATTCTAAATATTTCCCCTTAATTTTACACCAGAACTAGATTGATGGTAGCTTACTAAAGCTTACTTATGATATGACTATAAAGCTATGTTGATAAATATTTTGTACTGTATTAGGGTAAAGTCTTTGCCACAGCTCACACTTTGAATAACTCTAACTCAGGCGTGCTCTTCTATCATCTCTTGCTGGCCATTTGGAAAATATTAGTTTGCTTAGTTGTGTTGCTCTTCCAAATATTGACATGGTTCATCAAACTAAAATTGCTTTTATAAAATTAGTGATATTTTTCATTATGAAAGTATTTGATAGTGGGAAGCTGTCAAGAATATTATGGCGATTTTCCTATATTTTAATTTTCTCTCAAAAACCTCAAGTTTTTAATCACTAATAACATATTCAGTCTGTTTCTTTCATTGAAGGGACGGACTTACTGCATTTATTATCACAAAATATTCACCAGGACCTTAAACTTGAATAATTGTGGTTTATCCTGCCAATTGATCTTTCAAGTACAAAACCATGCTTCATGAATAAAAGGACATTCAGAAGTTTATAGTTTAATGGCAACAATACTTTCTGTGGGGATTCTTCGGAACTTCTTCATATGCCCACTCTACTTTGTCACACAGGATATTAGACACACATGTACACAAGTGTTGAGATTTAATAACATTAATTTCTCTACCTCTGTCAAGGATATCATGAGGTACAGTGACTGCATCTTTTTCCTACTTGTGAGTGAAAAGTTGTGGTCTATGTAGAGGTCTCAGCCTTGAGTCATGTTAAAGGTGCCAATAGTTCCACCATCATTGATTTTGAAAAAATCAATGTAATATTCACACAATAAAGAAAAACCAGAGACATCTCTGTGTCATTGAGAAAAAAAAAGTTTGCAATTTTAAAATAAAACTTAAGTTTTGGGACTTTGTTAGAAAGTGAACCACCTGGGATGGAATTAGAGAATACTATGAAAGGAAAGGTCTCACCCGAGTGATGAAGCTGAAGGGTTGTCATTCCACACCTGAAGTCTCTGGACATAGTCTGAGTTGATGCATGTTGAGGTGGCAATAGTTGCTGTTGTTTTCACTGGGCTGGCTTCACAGGCGGGAGACAGAGATGAACAGAGACTCATGGCTGAGCAGCGAAGCAGTATTTCTTTATTCACGAGCGAGCGGGGATACTGTTCAAAAAACTAATCTAATCTAATCACAACACCATTCTGTCCTGCATCCTTCTTCCCCAGCCGCAGCATCAGGAACCAAGGAAGATATGTACATAGGGGGTGGGGAGAAGGAAGAAGCGCAAACCAGCGAGGGCCAAACCAATATCCCAGAGGCAGGGGGGTGCCCAGCCAACAGTGGACGTGCAAACAGAACACATAGCAAGCAACACAAGCGCACCCAATGTGATGATAAAAAACAGAAGGCTTCACAAGCAGAATCCAGAAGCATACCAACCATTCCCCATTTCTTTTTAACTAACTGACCATAATATCAGGAGTGTGGGGTGAACAGAAACCTATATCATACAGGCATTAAAAAAAAACAAACAAAAAAAACTGGCACAAGACATGGAGGAACAAATAAGAGAGCAGCAAGAACCAGTGTGATGCCAAGGGAAGGCCTGAGGGGGGCATTTCTTGCCTCTGTGGGCAAGCCTTATCAAGCTAAAGGACATTTCCTGCCTCTGTGGGCATCTCTTGCCTCTGGGGGCATTACCTAGCAAGGAGGGGTGTGTGTGTGTGGCCTATAGAGTCTCAAGGTAACTGGCTGCAGTCAGTCTTTGAGAAACCCAGCAGTGTAAAGGGAAGCTGCTGTAGAGTTGTGTACCAGTAAGTCCTACAGAAGTGCCGGTCCAAAGTAGATGAACATGGAAGAAATGCCAGGGGGTGAATTGATACACATCTGCCTCGATGGGGAAGATCAGCCACCAGAATTCTGCTTTTCTGTAGAGGACTTGACAGCTGCAATTCACTTACTTGTGAAACAAAACTTGTAGCAGGTTAGAAGTTTACCACAATTGATAACTCCATTATAATTGGAAGTCCTTTCTAGTATGATTTTAAGGTTGTTTAAACAGTTTAAACTCAATAAAATGTGGAAAGGTAAACAGAAGAACCATGGTTTATGATTCTCATGTTTAAGAATCATTAGCATAACCATTGTGCAATCTACTGTTCGCCTGGGCTGGTTATATCTCTAATTGAGAAGGTATTTGAAAGATTTACATATCAATAACTTTTTTTTTACCTTTTGTTACACCTGTATAAGATGGAACCACACCCTAGATGTACGCAGGTTTTTTAGACCAAATTTAGTTAAAATATATTGATATTTTTAATATTTATTTTATTTATTTATTCCCTTTTGTTGCCCTTGTTGTTTTATTGTTGTAGTTATTATTGTTGTCGTTGTTGGATAGGACAGAGAGAAATGGAGAGAGGAGGGGAAGACAGAGAGGAGGAGAGAAAGATAGACACCTGCAGACCTGCTTCACCGCCTGTGAAGTGACTCCCCTGCAGGTGGGGAGCCGGGGTTCGAACCGGGATCCTTATGCCTGTCCTTGTGCTTTGCACCACCTGCGCTTAACCCGCTGCGCTACAGCCCGACTCCCAATATATTGATTTTTAACTAATTTTTACCTCAAACTTTAAATGTAAGTTAATTTTACCTTTATGAGAATTATGTTGAAAACTTTTTTCATTTAACTTTACCTGGTAAGAATGTAGCCTTACAGTTACATTTCTAACCTTAGAGTTAATGTTTACCAAACTTCAAGCACACACATAAACATGGTCTTAAATACACAAGGAAAAATACTTTTGTTATGAAGACATGTCATTTTAAACATGAATTTAGATCTATACTGTCTTAGTTGTTCGGGGGTGCATTGTCTGGTGGTGGCCTCTTGCCCAGATTCACCTCCAGGAAGTGCAGGGGTGTGATCACTGCATGGATGTCTGCGTATTCTAGCTCCCCTGCCATCAGAGCTGAGCCAGGGATCTCAGCCAGGGGGCCCAGTCCTGGTAGGGAGCCCTTGGTCTCTGGGTGGTCTGGGATCTGCCCATACATCATAGCAGGAGGGCAGGCGGGCCAGTGTAGAAGGCACAGGTGGAGGCGCCCCAGGCCAGGGGCCAGGATGGGCTGCAGCCCTGCCTGCCTTGCCACCTTGCCTGGCTGCCCTGCTCCCAGCGGCTGAGCAGCGCAGAGGGAGCCCGCGCCCAATGCCCCGCACCCCGCTGTAGCGAGCAAGCTCTGGCAGGGTGGTGGCGGGCAGAAACCAGAGTGTAGAGAGCAAAATGTTCCAGAGACAGAGAAACTATCTCATGAAGAAAGGGCAGAAGCCTTTGGAAACCTCTTCATAAGTAGAAAGGCAGGCCATGGCAGCTTTACTTATCTGATCTCCTCTGATCTGCTGCATGTGTGTGGGGCCGAGATTCTCGTCCCTGTTTAGTGCCATTTTGTTGTTTTCACAGGGCTGGCTTCGCAGGCAGGAGACAGAGATGACCAGAGACTCATGGCTGAGCAGAGAAGCAGTGTTTCTTTATTCACGAGTGAGCAGGGATACTGTTCAAAAACTAATCTAATCTAATCACAACCTCATTCTGTCCTGCATCCTTCTCCTCTGGAGGCAGTGTCAGGAACCAAGGAAGATATGTATGTAGGGGGCAGGGAGAAGAAAGAAGCATGAACCAGCAAGGGCCAAACCAAATGTCCCAGAGGTGGGGGGGAAGACCAAACCAATATCCCAGAGGCAGGGGGGTGCCCAGCCAACAGTGGACGTGCAAACAGAACACATAGCAAGCAACACAAACACACCCGATGTGATGTTAAAAAACCAGAAGGCTTCACAAGCAGAATCCAGAAGTACACCAACAAGTTGTGTTGATTAGGATGCAATTGGCAGATGCAATATTATTTGATATGGATTGGGAGAGGCATGCGGGAAAGTGGGCCCTATCCTAAGGTTCCAGGACTGGGGGAAGTAGGGGCTCTATAGTGGAGATGTGAGGTTCCTGCTGTCTTAGGGTTCAAAAAGACAATGGATAGTTATTGTTATCATCACATTATTTGGTAATTGGGTTAACTTTGAAAAGTCCTTTTGTTAGGGTTTGCTGTATCTTGTATATAGCTGTGCCACTGGTTGCTTCTGATCTATTTGGTCTAGGCTTTTGAGAGAGTCCACAGTATTTTATGGATACATATGATACTAGTTCAAAATATATACCTGAAAGCAGAAGTACACTAGAGTTTGCAGTGAGTACCCCCCCAACACTTCATCTCCACTATTCCAACCTGTGAGTCCATGATTGCTCAACAATTTGTTTGGCTTTGTATGTTAACTCTCTTTTCAGCCACCAGGTTCCAGATGCCATCAGGATGCCTGCCAGGCTTCCCTGGACTGAAGACCCCACCAATGTGTCCTGGAGCTCTGCTTCCCCAGAGACCCACCCTACTAGGGAAAGAGAGAGGCAGACTGGGAGTATGGACCGACCAGTCAACGTCCATGATCAGCAGGGAATCAATTACAGAAGCCAGACCTTCCACCTTCTGCAACCCACAACGACCCTGGGTCCATGCTCCCAGAGGGATAGAGAATGGGAGAGCTATCAGAGGAGGGGATGCAATATGGAGATTGGGTGGTGGGAATTGTGTGGAGTTGTACCCCTCCTACTCTATGGTTTTGTTAATTTATCCTTTCTTAAATAAAAAATAAATTAAAAAAATAAAACTTAAGAAGGTGGCAACAATAAATGTTACAGAAATGAAATACTAAATAAAATAAGATTATTTTTCAGGTTGGTGCATCTTAATTAAGCATTGTGCTTTGCAAAATGTTGTAAAGGCAACTTTTAATATGCTCTTGTACTTCAATGAACAGATTTTTGTCCACTTCAAAAAGGAATGCTTAACTGGTATGAAGGTATTAATTTTGGCTGTCAGCAAATCTGAACGAGCATATCAAATTTCTCTCACTAACAGCTAAATTTCTTTTCCGTCTTTCAGCCATGGATCTAGCAAATAAGACAATTTGGCATACCCTTTACAGAAATTCAGTGTAAAAAGCACTCTCAAACCAGTGATCATTAGCAATCTTGTTCTTTATGACTACATGGTATTAAAATCAAATGAATTGGTTTCATATTTAAGGAATTTAACTTAAGATGACTTGAATAAAACAATATTATTTAGCATAGTTAGGACATGTAAGTCTCTGAACAAAGAGAACATATATATATGAAGCAGAGGATAGATTGAGAAAGTGACTTTTATTGATCATTCTCCCTGGGCTGTTTCCTGAGTCAGAAATATATTGTTGATCTCATCTAATATAAGCTTTCTAGAAACAATTTTTTCTATATTTATTATTGTATAGAGACATAGAGAATTTGAGAGTGGGGATGGGGTAGAGATAGGGAAAGAGACAGACCAGAAGACTGCAATCTTGCTTCACCATTCTTGAAACTTTCCACTGCAGATAGGGACTAGTGACTTGAACCTGAGTCCTTGAGCACTGTAATGTGACTGCTTAACCAGATGTGCAACCATATGCCCTTTTTTTTTTTTTTTTTTTTTTTGCCATGTGGGTTATCACTAGGGCTCAAAGCTTGCATGATAAGAATTCACTGCTCAGGAGTCAGAAGGTAGCACAGTAGGTAGCACACATGGTGCAAAGCACAAGGACTGGCATAAGGATTCCGGTTCGAGCCCCTGCTCCCCACCTGTAGGGGAGTTGCTTCACAGGTGGTGAAGCAGATCTGCAGGTGTCTACCTTTCTCTCCCCCTCTCTGTCTTCCCCTCCTCTCTCCATTTCTTTCTGTCCTATCCAACAATAAAGACATTAACAACAATAACAGTAATAACTACAGCTATAAAAAAGGGCAACAAAAGAGAAAATAAAATTTATAAAAAAAATAATTCACTCCTCATGGAAGGCATCCTTCCCCTTTTTTAAAAAAAATATTATCTTTATTTATATATTGGATACATACAGCCAGAAATTGAGAAGGAAAGGGGTGATAGAGAGGGAGAGAGACAGAGAAATACCTGCAACACTGCTTCACCACTCGTGAAGCTTTCCTCCTGTAGATGAAGATCAGTGGCTTGAACCTGGGTCCTTGTACATTGTAACATGTATGCTGAACCAGGTGCACCACCACCCAGCCTGGCATTTTCCCCCCTTTTGATTCTCTTGCTCTCTTTCTCTTTCTAGATCTTTCTTTCCATTTTTCCTCCCTTCCTTCCTTTTCTCATCGTCCTCCTCCTCCTTTTTCTTCTTCACAGAGAGAAATGGAGAGGAAAGAGATATATGTATAGAGAAGGAGGGAAAGAGGCACACTTGAAGCACTGCCTTACTAATCATGAAATTTTCCCCTTGCAAGTGGGGACCAGGGGCTTGAACCAGTATCCTTACACATGGTGACATGTACACTCTACTGGATGAACTATTGCCTACCTCCTCAAAGCTTTTTTTAAACTAAAGTTTTATTACCCTTTCTATAAGTACTTTTAAACCTATCTAAAACTGTTAAGTTTACCTAAAACTCCATCTGGAATTGAATTTTATCTATGCTAAAACACCTCAAAAATGTAATGAATATTTTTACTTCCTTGATAAGTTCTAAGCAAAATCAGATCTTTTAGTATTTCAAAATATTTTTATTATCTTTATTTATTCATTGAGTAAATACATCCAGAAATTGAGGGGGAAAAGAGACCGATAGATACTTGCTGCACTGCCTCACCACTTGCAAAGCTTTCCCCCTGCATGTAGGAAGGGATCCAGGGCTTGAATCTGGGTCTTTGAACAGTGTAACATATGTGCTTAACCAGGTGCATCACTACTGAGCCCCTCAACTTCTTTATTGAAGTATGAATTCCTCTTACTCAAAAAATTAAACTTTTTATTCTACATACAGAATGTTGTTTTGTTTCATAATACTGAATTGCACAGTTTCTGTTTCATAATACTGAATTGCACAGTTTCAATTTGGATTAATTTTGCAAGTGTAATTGCATGAAAACCAAAGCTTGTAATTCAGGTAATCACAGTTACTGAGTGAGAAATTTCAGAATTAATGCGTCTCTGCTATTTTGAGATACTTAGCAAGAGGCCAACTTTGTTTCCTCAGTTCTATTTTTGATATAAACTTAGAAAATAATAGTGAATTCTACATTATTCCACATAGTTAGTAGATATTTGAATACACATAATGACATTTGTCTTATATGTTAGTGCCTGCCAATCTGCTTGTGATTCTTGCTTGGATATCATGTTTCATTTCATTGAATATCTCTCATTAATGTTGAATAAGTACAGTAATGTGTGACATTCATCCTCTATTAGCTTTCATCATGTATAAAAATACTTGCATGGACATCCACCTTATCCACCAACTGAACTGATATCTAGGTGTTCACATTAATTTTCATACACTGGTTCATTCTCAGTTCTTCTTTTACATGACTAAATGTTTCCTTTAGGCCTTAGTATATATGTTTTCTAAAGCCATTTTCCTACTGAGAATGCCATGGCATTAAGTTCTTACTTTGAAACCCATCTTAACATTTTTAATCAAGACAGTATGATTTAGAAAGATGTCTCTGTTGTTCCTGATACCACATTCTGTTTATTTCTTTTCTTTTTTTCTTTTTTTTTTAAGTTTACTTATTTGGTTATGAAAGTGAGGAAAAGAGAGACCAGAACATGGCACTGACACATGCTTATCAGGACTGAACCTGGAACCTCAGGTATGTAAATAAATCCTTCATGGCCTAGACTACACCCACTGAGCCACCTTCACAGAAGTCATTTACTAAGGAAAATATATTCATTCTGGTCTGTGTTTCAATGGGTCCATGACCATTTATTCATTCTCCTCTGATAATGATTCTATGGCTAAATTACTGTCATAAAATGTTACCATGACATAACATGTGATGTGTGTATGTATTTATTATAATTTTTCTTTGTGCTTAGTACTATTTGTGCTTAACTGGTTGTGCCACCTCTGTCCCCCCCACCAAAAAAAAAAAAAAGCGATTCTTCAACCCTAGTTTTTCTTGTATGTTTATGAAACATTGAAAGAAAATAAGCTGTAGGAAATTTATGTCAATAGGACAGAAAACAATTTTAAATAGCATACTTTGCTTACGGTATTCTCTTTTTTAAATGTTTTTTAATTATCTTTATTTATTTATTGAATAGAGACAGCCAGAAATTGAAAAAGCAGGGGAAGAGAGAGACAGAGAGACACTCTGCTTCACCTCTTCAAAGCTTTCCCCCTGTAGGTAGGGACCTGGGGCTTGAGCCTAGGTCCTTTCACATTGTAACATGTGCACTCAACCAGGTGCACCACAACCCGGTCCCAATTATGTTATTTTCAAGTTGTAAAAATAGTTGTTTATATATATTTACCAGATAATGTTTACCTAAATTATTCACCTCCCTTAGTGGAAATATAATGAAATACTGTGACTAAAAAGAAATAGGAAAACCTCTATACAAAAATGCAGCAGGGGGTTGGGCTGCAGTGCAGTGGGTTAAGCGCAGGTGGCGCAAAGCACAAGGACCTGTGTAAAACTCCCAGTTCTAGCCCTGGCTCCCCACCTGCAGGGGAGTCGCTTCACAAACGGTGAAGCAGGTCTGCAGGTGTCCATCTTTCTCTCTCCCTCTTTGTCTTCCCCTCCTCTCTCCATTTCTCTCTGTCCTATCCAACAATGATGACAACAATAATAATAACTACAACAATAAAACAAGGGCAACAAAAAGAAAATAAATAAGTAAATAAATATTTAAAAATGCAGCAGAACACATTTCATAAATCAGTGAAATCTATAGCTGTATATGCTACTGAGAGGAGTTTTCTTTTTAAGAGTGGAAGAAAAATAAGTGCATTCAGGACTGCTCAGGAACTAATTAAAACCCTGTTGGGAATTAAAATGAGGGCTAAATAACACTTAAATATTTGCCACTGTGGGGCTTCAGAAGCAGTCAGTAAAGATAATTGTAGATAACACTTGAAGTTAAAATAATTTCTGTTAAAGATGAAATCAAGTAATTTTATAGTTTAATCACTGGTGATCATAGGTAGGTAGGTAGGAATAACAATGTAAAGCAAAACAGCTACATTTTTCTTTAATGCTTGTATTTAAGACTCTAACAGTAAGTACTTGAATATGAAACTATGACCACATCAAATAACCACTTGTTATAAAGGAAAGTGAAAAAAAAATTACTTGGTGTCAAGCTTTTGAAAACTGGTATTCACAGACTACCATTTTTAAATAAGGAACTGTTTCCCTAAAATGAGAGGACTATTATTTCTAAAGCATTAAGACACTTATCACTAAGTAGTGGTCACCCAAGGTTTTCTAGTTCATCTCAACTTTAGCATATATTGATACTTTGTTGTAACTGAGTCAAGATACTAACCAGAAAATGTATAAGGTGAATAATATTAAATATGCTGTTATAATGGGTTGTTGGAAAAGTCACGATATAATTTCCTATGAAAAAATAAGGCATGACTTTTCTAATTGCTCAATAAGAGGGTAATTTTCTTCCAGGTAGTCCTAAATAAAAAAAAAAAAACCTGTATTTCCTTATTCATCTGGAGAAGTTCATAAGTGATTTTAGATATTTAGTTAATTCTACCATCTAAGGGCTGACACAACTGAATTTAAAAAGTCTTCATGTCCAGTATGCCTGTGAAATAGTAACTGAGTTCATGTACAATTTTATAAAATTTCAAAATATCTATAGCTGGAAAAACCAATATTGGATGTGGTGTCTGGTGGAACAGCAAGCTGATAAGAAGGAGAAATTCATCCTGGAGAGAGCAGAAACACCAAAATTTGTTTGGATTTCTATTTTCCAATTATCTGGAATTTTTTTCTTAATCATTCCATGAACTTCATCAGTGGTGATAGGGTGGTATAGATAGGGTGAGCATTCTACATAACTTAAACATATATCTATTAGATAACCTCTTTTGGCAAATGCAGAAAGATGATGTTGGAAATAGAGGAATATGCTTTTCTAGAATTCATTCAAATGAACTATAAAACTGCAGTTTAGGGGGAGTCGGGCAGTAGTGCAGCTGGTTAAGCACAGGTGGCACAAAGCGCAAAGACCAGTGTAAGAATCCTGGTTCGAGCCACCAGCTCCCTACCTGTAGGGGAGCCACTTCACAAGCAGTGAACCAGGTCTGCAGGTGTCTATCTTTCTCTTCTCCTCTCTGTCTTCCCCTCCTCTCTCCATGTCTCTTTGTCCTATCTAACAACAATGGCATCAATAACAACAACAATAATAATTACAATAAAACAACAAGGACAACAAAAGGGAATACATAAATAAATATTTAAAAAATTTTTAAATGTTTAAGAAAAAAACCTGCATTTTCAATAGAGGAAGACATTCCTTCTGCCCTCTGTTCTTCTGTGATGAAAAGTAAAACACATTTAAAAACTGGATGAAAATTCTAATTTTTCTTCACATCAAGGTTTATTTGATTCAGTGTCATTTTGTGAAGTTAGAGGGCAATATGCCTGCTGTTATAGGCCTTGTTTTCAACAGAACAGTAAAACCTTACACCATAATGAAAAGAACTGCAGGTACAGTATATTTTATAAAGATGACATATTAGCACAGATTGATAATGCCAAAATTAAGCTAACACATTATAACTGAAGTAATATGAAGGGTGGTTCTTTAATGTACAGTAAGGATGGTGAGAAGCTTTTTAAAATAAGAAAATATTTAAATTAATATATGTCTGTGCAAGGAGAGATGCTATGGTTATCTCTTGGTTTGGTTTGAAAGACCAGGCTCATTATAAACTTCTTCATTGGTTTCTACCTTTAATATCAAATTCATTGCCATGTTTGGCTAATTCTTTTCAGTTCTCACCATGCATTAACTCTCTATTGCTGCTATAACAAATCACCACAAACTTAGTGATACTAAATATATTTAATATCTTCTAGATGATAGAAGTCAGAAAGCTACTTTCCTTCTGGAGACTCTAGGGAAGAGTCCGTTATCCTGAGTTTCCCCACTTCTCCAAGTTCTCTAGATTTTTCTGGCACTTGGCTCTTTTATCTCTCTGATAAACTGGATCTAATAGATTTAAACTTATTTTTTGACCCTGTCACTCCTGTCTCTACTCACCATTCTTTTATTTTTTTTCTTTTTATTAATTTTTTTTTCTACCAGAGCACTGTTCAGTTCTGATTAATGGTGGTGCAGGGGATTGAACCTGGGACATTGGAGCCTCAGGCATGAGAGTTTCTTTGTACAAGCATTATGGTATCTACCCCTGAACTTTTTTTTTTTTTTACATTTTTTAGAGTCCTTCTTAGTTATTTATTTTTTGTTTGTTTACTATTGATTAGAGACAGAGAGATGTTGAGAAAGGGGGAAGATAGAGGAGGAGAGAGACTGAGAGACACCTGTAGTCCTGCTTCACCACTTAAGAAGCTTTCCCCCCTGCAGGTAGCGACCAGGGGCTTGAACCTGGGTCCTTGTGCACTGTAATGTATGTGTGTTCAAGCAGGTACGCCACCAACTGGCTAATCAATCAGTCCTTTCTATCCTCTGATATCCATATTAAATTGAATCTCTTTTATGACTTGTTCTAATAATTTAACTAGTAAGTTTCATAAGTATGGTACCATTTACTAGGTTAGAAGCCATGCCCATGCTTTTGAGTTCTCAAGTAAATGTTATAAGTTTGTTATTTTTTCTACTAGTCTATATGTATTTTAAGGATTAACAGTATTTTATATAATAAACATTAAATAGTCAGTTGTATTGTTATATAATGAAAATTAAATAGTTGTATTGTATTCAAAGTAAAATTTTGAATAGCTTGCTTTAGGATACAAGGATAATCTAGCACGGCAGGTCTACAGTATGAAATCTAATACTATTTTTATATAATTTTACTGATTTTATGTTGTATAATGAACCACCATAAAAGTACTATGAACTGAAGGTAATTGTTGGCATCTCTAGCATTAATTTCTTTGTCACTGTAAAGTTCTGACTATTTGTCTCTTAACAGCACACATTTCAGTCAGGCAAGAAGAATATCAACAGGAAAACAAAATGATTTTTTGGCAATAAAAAATCATTTGTTAATCTTTCGTAGAGCATAATGTGAAATTTCATTCAGTGTCCTTTAGAACAGTTATTCTCTAATCATGACCTTTCATTAATATTTTTTGTATTCACCAATAGCTAATATAATACCATCAATGTCTAAAAGTGATTTTATAAAGAAAATAAATCACATGCAAAATGTCTGTAAGCTTGATAAGTGTTAGCCTGCAAAATGAAGATTTGAATTTTTGTTCTTTAACTTCATATAAAAGAACAAACATCTCAGAGTAAGTTTCTTTAATTCAGAAAAACCTTCATCATTGTTCAATACATACTAGAAGACATAGGATTTAAAAAAAAATAATTTACAATTTGTGGGAACAAATCAATGTGTACTTGACTATTTAAAATTTATGCAATTATTCAATCACTATGATACAGATACAAATAAAATACTAGGGTCCCAGCAAGAAGGCAGGAGGATTAGAAATTCATTTGAAAAGAGTTTAAGAGGGATGGGGGGGGTAGTGGAGTTGGTTAAGCACACATGGCATGAGGTGCAAGGACCAGCGTAAGGATCTCAGTTCCAGCCCCCAGCTCCCCTCCTGTAGGGGGGTCGCTCCACAGGCAGTGAAGCAGGTCTGCAGGTGTCTATCTCCCCCCCCCACATATTCCCCTCCTCTCTCAATTTCTCTCTGTCCTATACAACAACAATGACAACAATAATAATAACAACAATGGTAAACAACAAGGGCAACAAAAGGGGAAAAAAAAGCCTCCAGGAGTAGTGGATTCCTAGTGCAGGCACTGAGCCCCAGCGATAACCCTGGAGGCAAAAAGAAAAGAGTTTAAGAAAGAATTAATTCACCAAACTGCTCAAGGTGTAGCTGAAGTGTGGAGCTATACTATTAATACATTTGACATGAAGAGGTACTGAAGAGATTAGTATTAGAGTTTATGAATTTTTGATTTATGAGTTTTTTTTCTTTCAAGTAATACAGGTAGACTACAGTAAAGAAGCTAGGAGAATAAATAATATCCTGAGCTCTCTTAATCCACTCTGTTCTCTTAACTTTCTTTATTTCATATCGGCTGTCCCAAGTGGAATTCAGCTACAAGTTAATCCATTGATATAGATTAGGTGAACAGGCACAGAATAAAAGGAAGGGCAACATGCCTGTAGGGGTGTATGTAAGATATTCAGAATAAATGCTATAAAATGTAAAGGAACAATTGATTTCTAACTGCTGAACGAAAGGAGAAGACTTCACTGAAAATTAACTTGGACTTTGAGAAATGAGCAATATTTTAACTAGAAGCAATATTTTAACTATAACATTTCATGTGGATGAAAATAAATCGCTATGGCTCAGGTGGTGGTGTATCCGGTTAAGCATACACATTCCAACACACAAGGATGCAGGTTCAGGCCCTTGGTCTCCACCTGAAGGGGGAAAGGTTCACAAGTGGTGAAGCAGGGCGGGCTTCAGGTCTCTCTCTGTCTTCACTTCTCCCCTCCCCTCTCAATTTCCTTTTGTCTTTAGTCAATAAATAAATAAATATATGAAACATCTTTTAAAAAAAACCCCAAAGAAACCAGAGTTTATATTGGGGAATTCTATGTATAATTATTATCTAATTTGAAATATTTTAATAAAATGAGGAAAATCTGACAATAATGAATTTTGCAACCTTTGGGAAGATAATACAACTAATAGCATAAAAATCATAGAGATCTAAACTTCTTTACAATATGATTCCTTTAATATATTTTTCTACTTTGATTGTACTGGCAAGAAGTTCCAGGACTGTGTTGAACAGTAGTGGAGATAGTGGACATCCTTGTCTAGACCCGGATTTTAGGGTTAAAGTTTCAGTTTTTCCCTATTGAACATGATGCTAACTATACGTTTGTCATATATGATCTTTGTTACATTCAGAAATTTTTCTTGTGTTCTCAATTTATTTTTTAATGATTTATTTTATTTTTTAAACTTTATTTTATTTGACAAGATAGACATTTAGAGGGAAGAGGGAAATAGGGAAGGAGACAGATAGACACTTGCAAATGCTTTGCTTTTCCCCTGAAAATGGGGAATAAGCTCTTGAACTCAGGTCCTTGTACACTGTAATGTGTGCACTTAACCAGGTGAAACACTACCTAGAACCATTTTTCTCAAATTCTTAAGGTTTTTTTTTTTTTATATCAGAGATAGATGCTGAATGTTGTCACATTTTTCTAGCATCAATTGCCATAACTATCTGATTTTTTTTCTTTTAATCATTTATTGGAAAGTTAATGGTTTATAGAATGATTGTTGATGGGGTTGGGCAGTAGCGCAGTGGGTTAAGCACACATGGCGCCAAGCACAAAGACTGGCATAAGGATCCCAGTTCGAGTCCCTGGCTCCCCACCTGCAGGGGAGTCACTTCACAGGAGGTGAAGCAGGTCTACAGGTGTCTATCTTTCTCTCTCCCTCTCTGTTTTCCCCTCCTCTCTCTATTTCTCTCTGTCCTATCCAACAATGATGACATCAATAAAACAACAAGGGCAACTAATGGGAAAATAAATAAATATATATTTTTTAAAAAAGAATTATTGTTTCTACATCAGTGCAATTTCTTTCTTCAGAAGTCTGCAAAAAAAATTTTTTTTTTTTGCCTCTGGGGTTATTTCTGGGGCTCGGTGCCTGGCCTGCACTACGAATGCTCTGTTCTTGGAAGCTATTTTTTCCCTTTTTATTACCCTTGTTTATCATTGTTGTTGCTGTTATTATTATTATTATTATTACTGTCATTACTGTCATTGTTGTTAGATGGGACAGAGAGAAATGGAGAGAGGAGGGAGAAACAAGGGGTGTGGGGAAAGATAGGCACCTGTAGACCTGTTTCATCTCTTGTAAAGAGACCCACCTACAGGTGTGGAGCCAGCAGCTTGAACTGGGATTCTTACGCCAGTCCTTGTGCTTCCTGCCATGTGCCCTTAACCCGCTGAGCTACAGCCCGACCCCCCAAAAACATTCTTATCAACAAGTTGGGCACTAAGAGCAATGGAACAGGATAAAGAATTCATAAATAAATAAATAAATAAATAAATAAATAAATAAATAAATCTGCCCCACTAGAGAAAGTTCGAAAGAAACTGGGGCTATGGATGGACCTGCCAATGCCTATGTCCAATGGAGAAGCAATTTCAGAAGCCAGACATTACACCTTCTGCACCCCATAAAGAATTTTGGTCCATATTCCCAGAGAGGGCTAAAGAATAGGGAACCTTCCAATGAAGGGATGGGACATGAAACTTTGGTGTTGGGAATTGTGTGACATTGTACTCCTGGTATCTGATAGTCTTGTTAATCATTATTAAGTCACCAGTAAAAATTAAAAAGAAAAGAAAAAGAAAATTTTAGGAAATATAGAACATTAATTTTCCAGGTTATTTATTTATTTCCTTTTTTGCCTTCTTTTTTGCTGGGGCTTGGTGCCTGCACTACGAATCCACTGCTCCTGGAGGCCATTTTTCCCCTTTTGTTGCCCTTGTTGTCTATCGTAGTTGTTTAAGATTCATCTTATTCAACATTTTTCCCTGAATTTAAAAGTCATTTAATGCAGTCATTTACAATTATCCTCATTGTGGCAGCCACTTATAAAAATAAAGAAGTATTTGTTTATATGAAGGGAGGGAGAGCCTGGCATATTCAATCCTAAGGGTCAAACTCAAGACCTTATGTTTCAAACTGTTCCTGTCAGAGACATTTTAAATCTGTTTTTCTGTTCCATCCCCAGATGTTTCATGTTCTAGGGAATTCTGGAGGCAGAGGAATAACAGTTGGAAGATCTCAGGAAGGAAGGAGTAAGATAAAAATGATGCATAAAGGAAGAGGAGAGAAAATACAAAGGGAAGAAGAATGGAAAGGACAAGGGTTAGTCCATGGCCATACTCTCTGGACATCCCTGATCTAGTCTTGAAAGGACCAATGCGATAAAGATCTCATCATCACCAGGACAATAACTTGGATCCACCTGCATATCAGATTTCAGGCTCAAGGGAAAGAAAAAAAAAAACAAAAACTAGTATAGCCACAGACCCTTTGGAATATAACAAAAATATGCCTACTAGCTATCTACAAAGTGGAGACCCCCCCACCAACTCTTCATCTGCACTATCCCAGCCTTTAAGATCATGATACATCAACAACTTGTTTGGCTTTATATGTTAACTCTCTTTTCAGCCACCAGGTTCCAGATGCTACCATGATGCCAACCAGACTGCCCCTGACAGACCAACCCCAACAATGTGTCCTGGAGCTCCGATTCCTCAGAACCTTGCCCCAGTAGGGAAAGAGAGAAGCAGGCTGGGAGTATGGATCCACCTGTTAATGCCCATGTTCAGCTGGGAAGCAATTACAGAAGCCAGACCTTCCACCTTCTGCATCCCACAATGACCTTGGGTCCATATTCCCAGAGGGTTAAAGAATAGGAAAACTTTTAAGGGAGGGGATAGGGTACAGAGTTCTGATGGTGGGAATTGTGTGGAGTTGTACCCCTCTTATCCAATGGTTTTGTCAATGTTTCCTTTTTATAAATAAATAAAAAAAAATCTCATCCTGATGAGTTAGGATCTCATCCTGAAAGGATAGATAGATGAGTCAAAGAAGGAGATAAAGGAGGCAGTACTGCTTTGGAGTAAAAGGATTAGAGACTTTGCAGTAGCATACAGTGTTTTGATCAGACTAGGAGTTACCATTAACCAGCTATTTTACCTTGAAGAATTTCCTCTATGAAAATGTAAGTGATTAAACAAAAGGCATGTTACTATAAAAAGTATACATGGTAGTATATACAGTACATTTGAATATGTGTAAGGTATTCAATAGTTGCTAATTTTCCCTCAAGGTGTTTTTTGGTTTTCAAACTATTTGTAATAATTGCATGGGTTGAGCATTGGCATTGCTGACCTGATGTGAAACACATTGTATAACATCAATTTGAACTGCAATAACTATAAGACATTCAGCATTCAAAATTTAATTCAAGTCCTTTTTTTAATAAAAAAGTGGGAAATTAGTTCTCAGTATAAAAGTCAACAAAGAATCATTTTATATAATAACCCCTAGGTTACCAGCAAGTAGAAATAGCATTAATTACAGAAATTTATTTCAATATAAGAAGTTACTGTTAAAGGGCACATTATCCTGTTTGAATTAAAATAGCCAAAAGAAGGTTATCATTCTCACTTCTTTATGATATACTAAAGAGAACATTTGAAACAATGAATTTTATAGTAGCAAATGGCAGTTTGTTGTAATAAAGCATTTGATAGACAGAATAAAAGCTACCTGGGGATTATTTAAGAATAATAGCCCACAAGAATAGCAGACCATTTAACAAACTTAAGATCTTGGAGTTAAAAAAGAAAAGAGGCACGAACGACTGGTGTTTTTTTAGAACACTTTGTGCTAAAATCTGCTTTCTCAGCTCAAACAATGATGAGCAAAACGTCAGTGGTCAGGCCCTGATTATACTTTGGATGATGTGTAGTTGCTTGAGATACAGATTTCTAAGGGCACAAAGTGACAATGTTGTGGTCCTACTGTTTTCTCTCTTTCTTTGAAACATTTAGATATATTGTAAATAAGGCACATTCTATATACTCTCAAGATCTGGCCGTTTTTTGCAGTCCATCTGACTCACCAAAGACTGTTTTTCTCAAGTAAAGATGAAATCGAGTTTATATATCTATTTTTCTAGTTACCAAAAATTTTTATTTATAAACACTTGACAATGTGCTATTAAAGTCCATTTTTTTTTCTCTGTACAGTATCTTAAATTTGCTGATAATTCTGCTTGGATAAAAGATGGACAGTGTTAGGAGTCTGGCTGTGGTGCAGCAGTTTAAGCACATGTGGCGCAAAGCCCAAGGACCGGCATAAGGATCTTGGTTCGAGCCCCCGGCTCCCCACCTGCAGGGGAGTCACTTCACAGGCGGTGAAGCAGGGCTGTAGGTGTCTCCTTATCTCCCTCTCTACCTCCTCCTTCCCTCTCAATTTTTGGCTATCTATATCAAATAAATTATTAAAGATTATAAAAAGAAAAAAAATTGCCATCTGCTTCAAAGTGGATATGGGGGAGGAAGTCAGCAAAGGGAGAGCCAACTGTCCCTAAAATTTGACTTCTAAACTACCTTTATTCTAAAAAAGAAAAAAAAAATCCAGTTGAGGCAGTCAGTGTTGCTCTGACATGTCCAGTGTTGTTATTCTGGTCAAAGACTTATTTTAGAAATTAAATGCTACTTCAGTTTTCCCAGATCACTGGGTATTTCTGGGAACAGAAGAGAACAATTACAAGCTCTTATTAAGGTACTGTGAGTGTCTGCATCAATACGATTTTTTTTTTTTTTTGAATAAGTGACACAGGTCAAAGACCCTGGTGGCAAATGTGTGTTAGTGGTATTGACTTCATGGTTAGCATTGTCCTAGATATGACTTGAAAGGGGTAACTCAGAGCAAAGGACTCTGGCAAATTCTCAAGTCTCAGGGACACTCATTCCAGAATTTGTGCCTAACTATCATCTCTGATAGTCCTTGATGTTTCTTTCAGAAGGACCTTCTAATATCAGTGTAACAGATAAGCCTTTAGAATTAGAGTATTAGGATTTAAGCTATTCAGGACTGAGAAAGATGAAATACATCCAATTTCACAAGAATCAGAAGCTAGGACTCATAAACAGAGAGAAAAGGTACAGAAAGATCAAGTCTAAATGAATAAATACCCATATAAAGGGGAGCTGAAGAAACACATAGTAAGGCTATTGCCCTTTTTAGTAGTTTGCTCTAACATTTATGAAAACGGCATCTTTTAAATGTTATATAATTTCTAAAATTATAGTTTTAATCTAGACTATTAGAAAGGAGTTTATTAATATTTGGAAAATCCAGAATGACTTGCTAGTAGAGAACGGAAATATGCATATATACTTTTGAAAATATTTTATCAAAGTCTTGTCCTATTTTTAAAATTCTCTAGCATATTCACACTTGAAATCTATCTTTTACATTTTTTGCTCTTTTTTTTTTTAAATATCAGCATGACCTATCTCACGTGTGCAATGTCACCAATCTGGCAATTTTTTCATTTTTTTATTTTACAGAGAGAGGAGAGATATTTGGTCTTCATAATAGAGCAATAAATATCCAGTTGACAAATTAGTTCATCCCCCCCACCCCGTACAATCCCACCCCTATCCTATCCCACTCCACCGGACCCCAATGCCATGGCCAACTTTTCTTTTTTAAATTTTATATATTTATTATTGGGTAAAGACAGAGAGAAACTGAGAGGAAAGGAGGTGTTTGAGAGTGGAAAGAGACAGAAACACCTGCAATCCTCCTTTACCACTCATGAAGCTTTCCCACTGTAGGTGGGAAACAGGGGGTTGAACCTGAATCCTTGTGCACTGTAATGTGTGCTCTTAACCAAGTGTGCCACCGCCTGACCTCTGATTTTTTTTTTTTTACAGAGAGAGGAGATGACATTGGTTTTCATAACAGAGCAATAAATGTCCATACTGCAAACCAGTTCATAGTTCACTCCCCCCAGTCCCAACCCTACCTTATCTCATCCTCCACCTTACTGCCCTGACCAACCTTCCTTTCCCTTTTTCAAAACATTTATTTAGTATTGGATAGAGAAGGAGAAATTAGAAATTGATAGTGGAGGGGAAGATAGAGAGGAAGAGAGACAGAGAGACACCTGCAGCTCTACTTCAACATTCATGAAGTTTTCCCCCTGCATGTGGGGACCAGGGGCTTGAACCCAGTTCCTTCTGCACTATATTGTGTGTGCATAACCAGGTGTGCCACCATTCTTTTCCTCTTGGTAGTTCACAAGAACATGTATGCTAAGGGAAAGAAAACACCATGTTCAGATAGACCAAGCGTAGGCTCGAAATAATAAGCATTTAAAAGTAAAAATATGTGGTCAGGAGAGACTTCATAATGGTTTTATGCAAAGAAACATTTTTGCCTGAGGATCTAAGGTTTCAGATTTAATTTCCAGCACCCCAGATAAACCAGAGCTGTACAGTGCTTCTTTGGTTTATTAGTCTCTCTCTCCCTCTCCCTCTCCCTCTCCCTCTCCCTCTCCCTCTCCCTCTCCCCCCTCATTAAAATAAACTTTAAAAAATAAAATAATTTTTTGTTCTGATCTCTTTTTTTGGCTTTATTTTATTTAGTTTTTCTTATACTTGATAGGAAAGACAGAAATTGAGAGGTAAATTGGAGATAGAAGTGGAAAAATGAAAGAAACCTGCAGCAGTGCTCCACTGCTCATGAGGCTTAACCCTCTAGAGGTGGGGAACAGGAGCTTTGTGCCTGGTAATTTGTGTACTCAACCAAGTGAACCCATGCTTGGCTCTAAAAAGTGTTTTAAATAGCAAACCAGTTCTAACACAGATGTTTTGAAGTACAGTTTTTTTTTTTATATATATTCATTTATTCTCTTTTGTTGCCCTTGTTTCATTGTCATTGTTTTGTTGGATAGGACAGAGAGAAATGAAGAGAGAAGGGGAAGATAGAGAGGCAGAGAGAAAGATAGACAGCTGCAGACCTGCTTCACCGCCTGTGAAGCGACTCCCCTGCAAGTGGGGAGCGGGGGCTCAAACCGGGATCCTTAAGCCTGTCCTTGCTCTTTGAGCCACGTGTGCTTAACCCGCTAGGCTACCGCTCGACTCCCTAAAGTGCAGTTTTTCTCAAGAGTATGTGTGGATCTTTGATTTATATTAGAGATTATTGGTATTATATATAAGGTCAGTTTAAAGTCTGAAATATTTCCAGTTAAGCCTATCATTTTAAATGTTCATTAAATGAAAAAACAATCCTCCACTTCTTTTTAAAAATTATTTACTTATTCCCTTTTGTTGTTTTTTATTGCTGTAGTTATTATGTTCCTTTTTTAGTTTAGTCCAAAAAAGAAATCAACTGATATCAGAACAATGGTGTTTAATGATGAAGATAGGGGTACCTATGATTTCTTCATATTTTTTATCTATTAGAAAATTTACTCCCAACCCAGAGCTCCAAGTGCTGTTTTGCAGTGGCAGGCCTTGTCATGAAAATTGACCATGTTGGTTAACAGACTCTCTCTCCAGTTTCTAGTCTGCAAATAAGAAGGAGAGGTAGAAAGGAGGCAGTCCTGCTCATGTTCTAGAACTTACTAATCAGTAGAACTTGTCATTGCTTTAGGATAGCTGGAGGTAGCAGAAGAAAAGTACCTTCTTTCTCTTTCTCCTCCTTCACTTCCTCCTCCTCCTCCTCCTCCTTCTCTTCATTCTTTTTTTTTTATTGGAGGATTTGTGGGGTTGGAGGGGGGGATCCCAAATATTGAGAGCACCTGTTGGTCCAAGGTGTTCCTTGTTTTGTGTGAATATTTCCACCTGTGCCCACCCTGTGATAACTATAAAAAGGTGGGACGAGAAGTGATCAGGGTTGCAGACTCTCCCTTTGCTTGGAAGGGTGTTGGCGGCCCAAGCTTAAGCTTGATAATATAGGCTCTTGCTATTGCATGTGATTCTGGTCTTCTTTGCATGAGGTCGGGACTCGAACTTCCAGGCACAATCAGCTTTGTGGACATAAAGGTATCCTTCACTGAAAGATACTTGGGTCTCATGTGTCATATATTGTAGAGACAAAATGAGTGCTGGCACAGGACAAACACTCACTGCTGAGAACATTTTTATCCTCGTCACAAAGAACTGGGATGACATAAAACTCTTCTCCGTGAAATAAACATTACCATCATTAATATAAAACTCCCCCTTGTATAGACATCTCTGGAAACTTTTTCAAATTTCAATGTGCTAACACATCAGTACATTCTGCTTAAGAGCTCCCTCAACATTTTTATCGCCTTGTCATTAGAGAAAATGTGTGCAGTATTGTCAACAGCCATTTCCATGGAATGCTGAAGGAGTCCCTTGTCTCTTTGACTAATTAGACATGAGTTGTTAGCTCTTTTTATTATTTTTGAAACTACTGACATCAGTTTAGTAGAGTTGGCAGAATTTATCCAGTTGCACAAGTTTGAACATTCAGTATCTGTTCACATAGTCCTCATGCCAATTTGTTACTGGTTCATTTTCATCACAGGTTGAATAATATTATGCAATGATTCATTTGTCTGAATAATGAATCTTTATGTAAAAAATATCTTTGCAGGCTTTAATTATTAATATTTATATTAAGATACTATATTAACTTTTGACAAACAAAAATTAACATTATTAAAAAATGTACAGAGTATTGATTTTGTAAGCACACCTCATTATTTCAGAAGTGAATTGCTAACCAGGGGGTCTGGGCTGTTAAGCTACTTTGTCCAAAGCATGTTACAGAGATGGTAAACTATTTACTATTTATTTTTAGAATGATTAACTTTGTTAATATGAGTTGACACTTGCACAAATAACACACACGGGTAGTCTTTGCTTTGCACAATGGTGTATTAAATGAAACCACTGCTTAGATTATCTTACCTTTTCATCATTTTTTAATTTTTTTTAATTATTTTATTTAAGAAAGGATTAATTAACAAAACCATAAGGTAGGAGGGGTACAACTCCACACAATTCCCACCACCCAATCTCCATAACCCACCCCCTCCCCTGATATACACCAGTTTCTGTGAGAGAGCTTATGTTCACAGGTATCCATAAACTACTGCAAAATATATACCTGAAAGCAGAAGTACACTAGAGTTTGCAGTGAGTACCTCCCTAACACTTCCTCTCCACTATTCCAAGCTTTGGGCCCAGGATTGCTCAACAATTTGTTTGGCCTCGTATGTTAACTCTCTTTTCAATCACCAGGTTCCAGATACCACCAGGATGCTGGCCAGGCTTCCCTGGATTGAAGACCCCACCAATGTGTCCTGGAGCTCAGCTTCCCCAGAGACACACCCTACTAGGGAAAGAGAGAGGCAGACTGGGAGTATGGACCGGCCAGTCAACGCCCATGTTCAGCGGGGAAGCAATTACAGAAGCCAGACCTTCTACCTTCTGCAACCCTCAATGACCCTGGGTCCATGCTCCCAGAGGGATAGAGAATGGGAAAGCTATGATCCCACTCATCAACAGAAGTTAACTAAGAAGATCTGAAAGGGAAACTAAAAGCAGGACCTGACCAAATTGTAAGTAGGGCACCAAAGTAAAAACCCTGTGGTGAGGGGTAGACATGCAATTCCTGGGACAGTGGGGGGTGGGAGTGGGTGGGAGGGATGGGTCACAGTCTTTTGGTGGTGGGAATGGTGTTTATGTACACTCCTAGCAAAATGTAGACATATAAATCAGTAGTGAATTACTATGAGAGGGGGAAAATCAATTGTATGTCTCAAAGTTTTCAAAACACAAACTGAATCTTTTTAATATATAGGCTGTGTATTTGATATGCGGACTCTCTCAATAGCCTAGACCAAGTAGATTAGAAGCATCCAATAGCACAGCTATATACAAAATACTGGATACTGTACAGCAAACCATAACAAAGGGACTGTTCAAAGTTAACCCAATTACCAAATAATGTGATGATAACATTAACTATCGATTGTCTTTTTGAACCCTAAGACAGCAGGAACCTCACATCTCCACTATAGAGCCCCTACTTCCCCCAGTCCTGGAACCCTTGGATAGGGCCCACTTTCCCGTATGCGTCTCCCAATCCATACCAAATAATATTGCATCCGCCGATCACAACCTAACCAACGCAACGATTGCCACCTCAACATGCTTCACCTCAGACTGTGTCCAGAGACTTCACGTGTGGAATGATAACCCTTCAGCTTCATTACTCGGGTGAGACCTTTCCTTTAATTCTTTATTGGGAGAATTAATGGTTTACAGTTAACAGTAAAATACAGTAGTAGTACACGAGTAGCATTTCTCAGCTTTCCACATAACACTTTAACCACCCCCCACCTAGATCCTCCTCCACCATCATGTGAACACCCCCCCCCCCACACACACACACCTCATAGTCCTTTACTTTGGTGTAATGCACAAAATCCAGTTGAACTTCTGCCTTGTGTTTTCCTTCTGTTCTTATTTCTCAACTTCTGTCTATGAGTGGGATCATCATCCCATATTCACCCTTCTCTTTATGGCTGATGTCACTTAGCATCTTTTGAGTTACATCCAAGATAGGGTGAAGAAGGTGAATTTACAATGTTTAATAGCTGAGTAGTGTTCCATTGTGCATATATACCACAATTTACTCAACTACTCATTGTTGTTGGAAACCTGAGTTGCTTCCAGGTTTTGGTGATCTTACTATATATATATATATGTATATTTATATATATATATATATAATCTTACTATATATATAATATATAATCTTGCTATATATTTTATATATATTATATATATAGTTTACTAAGAAAATAGTGATTTACAAGGTAGATGTTGTCCTCACATGGGTATAATTTCTTATACTTCCATGGTAGGTGTCTGAATACCACTCCTATAACTGACTGGTCCTCCTTCTACATATATAATCTTGCTATATATCATATATATGTATACACATGTTGGATAGTATGCCAGCTCCCCCTGGCTTCTGCTTAACCATATGCCTATATAGGGATAGATTTAATCCCATTCAAAGCTTTGGTCTATTTACATAAATCACTTTTACATTTACATAAAGCACCACACTCCCTCCAGGGCATTGGTGGTTTAGTGGTAGAATTCTCACCTGCTCCACCCCCTCTCCTTGTTACACCCTGATCCTCTCCTTGTCACACTCTGATTTTCACCAGTCACTTTTCGTTCCACCCTCTCTATATCACATCCTGTTTCCACCCTACTTGGAGAGTATAAAAACAGCTGCTCTTCTGATTAAAGACACTTGGAAATTGCTTTCCGGCTCCGAGAGTTCCAGAGTGTATCTCCTGCGAAGTTAGTGTGGCACGAGTTCCTGATCCCTCTCCCACGCAGCAGCCTAGGTCGGCTCCAGTTGAGTTCTCTCCAACCCAGAGAGCACTAGCTCGGGAAGAAGTACCCTCAGGCTATCCCGGCATATACATACATACATACATATATATGTATATATATATATATATATATATATATATATATAATTTACTAAGAAAATAGTGATTTACAAGGTAGATGTTGTCCTCACATGGGTACAATTTCTTATACTTCCATGGTAGGTGTCTGAATACCACTCCTATAACTGACTGGTCCTCCTACATCTTGATCTTATAAGTATCTGAATATCACCCCTATCACCAACAAGCTCTCAAACATTTATTCTACTATTATTTCTGACATATGACATTATTTTTTTTTTCCTCCAGGGTTATTGCTGGGCTCAGTGCCTGCACCTGCACCATGAATCCACCGCTCCTGGAGGCCATTTTTTCCCCTTTTGTTGCCCTTGTTGTTGTAGCCTCATTGTGGTTATTATTATTTCCATTATTGATGTTTGTTGTTCGTTGTTGGATAGGACAGAGAGAAATGGAGAGAGGAGGGGAAGACAGAGAGGGGGAGAGAAAGACAGACACCTGCAGATCTGCTTCACCACCTGTGAAGCGACTCCCCGGCAGGTGGTGAGCCGGGGGCTCGAACTGGGATCCTTATGCTGGTCCTTGCGCTTTGCACCACATGCGCTTAACCCACCGCCAACCCCAACGTATGACATTCTAACAGGAGTGAAGTGGTATCTCATTGTTGTCTTTCTTTATTTGCATTTCTCTGACAATCAATGACTTTTTCCATATGTTTTTTGGTGCTTTGGTGCTCTTCTATGGTAAATATTTTATCCATATCCTTTTCCACATTTGAATGGTGTCATCTATTTTCTGTTATCTAGAAATAAAACTAACAAAAGAAGTGAAAGATGTATAGTGAACTGAATAAATAAAAGTATTTATTCAAGGAAATAAAAAAACATATAGAAGTAGATACATCTATGGACATTTAATTTTTGATAAGGGAATTCAAACTATTAAATGGAGAAAGGAAAGTCTCTTCAACAAATGGTGTTGGGAAATCTGGGTTGAAACATGCAGAATAATATATTTATCCTTCTGAGTTATTTGAATTAGCATCAGACCCTCCAGCTTCATCCATGTTGTTGCTAAGGATAAGATTTCATCTTTCCTTATAGCTGAGTAGTATTTCACAATGTGTGTATATAACAACTTTTCAATCCACATTGGTCTGTCACTGGAACATTTGGGTTCATTCCATAGTCTATTATTAATAACACTGGAATATAAAGAAGTGTGCAAATAACTTTTATAAAGTAAGTGATCTTTATTTTTTGTGTTTTATTTTATTTATTTATTATTGAATAGAGATAGAGAGAAACTGAGAGGGGAGGGGGAAACAGAGAGGGCAAGAGACAGAGGGACACCTAAAGCTCTTCTTCCCCATTTTTGATACTTTCCCCCAGGAGCTTGAATCCAGTTCCTTGTACTCTATAGTGTGTGCACTTAACCAGGTGCCCCTCTGAAAATAAGTGTTTATGTGTTCTTTGAGCATAAATCTAGGGACATAAATGACTAATAAAAGGTGGAGTGTGTGAGGCCTTTCAGGGGAGGGGATAGGAGGCAGAGTTCTGGTGATGGGAACTGTGTAGAGTTGTGCCCCTCTTATCCTATAGTCTTGTCAATATTTCCATTTTATAAATTAAAAAATAAAAAATAAATAAATCTAGGAATTGAATTGCTGGAGCTTATAGTCAGTAGTATTGTATCTAATTTCCTCTGCTTCACAGGGGCTGATCCAATTTTCATGCCCACCAGCAGTGTACCAAGGCTAATTTCTTTCCACATTTTCTGCAGCACTTCTTTTTTTTTTCTGGTCTTTTGATTAAATGTGAAGTGATATGTCATTATCATTTTGTTATACATTTTCCTGATAAAAATGATACTAAGTGTTTTTCCTGTGACCTGTATGTCTTCTTTTGTGGATTACCTAATCAACTCTTCACACTCTTTGATGGGCATTTTTTTTTTGAGTTTTTGAATTCTTCACATAGCATAGAAAATACAAAAGCTATAAGATTGGACTTAAATGAAAGGATTCTGAGTTTCAGTAGTGTATGTATTCATTTAATTATAGAGGTGTTCCTTATGATTTATTTTGTTATATTTGAGTTACCATCAATTATCCAATGTAGTTCTTAAAAATACCATTTTAGACTGTTTTTAAATATTGAAGAACTAATACCGTCTGTGATGTTTTCCCCCTGCATTTGAGTTGACCCTGATTAGTATATGCTTTCTTTCTTTAATAAAGTCATTCATTTGCCAAGATATTTATAAGAAAAACGTCATAATAACCTGTTATTGTCATTTGGCTTCTTACCATGCAAATAAAAGTAGTCTTTGACATTTACTAGGATAATTATAATTTAAAAAGAAGTTTATTTTTAAATCAAAGCTATTACTTTTATGGAAAAAAATCTCTCACTTAAAGTGCCTATATGCACAGTCACAGGAATCTCAATAACTGCCTTTTTAAGGAGAAATGTGATATACTGGAAATAAATGCTAAATATGGAATTAGAGTAGCTGTAACTGTGTAACTGTCCTAGTTTTCCTACCATCTGGTGGCCTTTTGTGCTTTTATCTCATAAAAGCAATATGCTTTCTTTCTCTTTCTCTCTCTCTCTCTCTCTCTCTCTCTCTATATATATATATATATATATATGCAAATGCACACAGACATATATGTGTTACACATACATATCCTTGGAAGATTTTTAAAATATATACGATTTCTTCATGTCTACATTGCATATGATTACTGGTGGTATGCTTGTTTATAAATCTGGATTTCAAGGTAGAAGAATACCTGCATGTCAAAAAGAAAACCTCATGGGAATATGGACAAAGAACATAGGCAAATGAGTAATGGGGGGCATATTTGTCACATAAATTAAAGAATAAATGTTCTAACTATTACAGAGAAATACATATAAAATATAATAGGTCAAGATAAAGAAAAGTAACTAAAGCTATTTTTCCCCCCAGTGGGATATGAAGCAGAAATTAGGACAGCTAAATGCTAACACACTGGCTCCTGCATATATTAAATTTACTAGCTTGAGTTGATTAGCCATCATTATTATTCTCATTGTCAAGTAGAGAATAATGCTATAAATTTTATGTTTTGATGTGAAGCTTTCTTTCTTTTCTTTAATCTTTTAAACTTTCCTATCATGCCTTACTATCATTATCTTACAGGTTTCTTCCAGGCCATTGTGAGCTCAGTTTTAAGAGTCTTTTCTAATTGTTTGTTAATTATGTCAATTTATCGATGGTTCACAATACTGTAGGATTTAAGGAGCAAGGCTTTGTATCTCTACATGTGTAGAAGGGAATCTTATATTTAGAATTTACCCAAAGTATACTACATAAACTGAAAGATAAAATGAGGAGCCAGACTTCCTGGTTTCACATCCTGAATCATTACTTAGTACCTGCATTTTTTTCCCCACATTACTTAACTTTATTTATTTACTTGTTTATTCACTCCACTTACCTATAAAATGGGAATCACATGTATGGGAGGAAAAGAGGGGCTGACATTTAGAAGTAGTAATAGGTATAGGTGTGACTTAGAAAGGAAAAGGAGATGGGGCCATGAAAAAAAAAATGGGTAACTATATAAAAATACAGACAGATAGTTGTACGGATAATATTTAACCCATATCTGCAACCTTGGGAGAACTGCTCTAGTTTCCAGTGGAGGGAATAGGGATGTGGAGTTCTGGTGGTGGGAAAGGTATAGTGTGGAATTATACCCATTATCTTGTAATTTTGTAAATGAACATTAAACCACTAGCAAAATTAAAATTAAAAAAGAAGTAAAAGGGAAAATGGAAGTTATGGCATACGTATATTATGAAAAACAACAAACAAATAAAGTATGGCTATTGTTCTCAATTGTTGCAAATGTGTGTGAAGAAAGTAATGTTCATCTATGTAATCCCTCAAGGTTTGCTTGCCATGTAAAGCTTCAGTAAGTTTCCTCAAATGAAACCATTCCACAATACATTGATTTTTAGACACTAGCTTTTTAGTATGTAACATTTGTCTGTTTATTTAATCTTTGAATGTTCAACAAAACATTTACCTGCCTGTAATTTAGTATGGATGTCATTTATAATAATTACATATCCAGCTGACTACCATTTACTACTACCAGAAAATAGATTCAATTTTCCCCCTGAAATGTCTACAACATGTCTACCTGTAAATAAGTTGATTAAACTAGTCACACACAAAATATCACCATATGAACCACTAAAACTGGAAGAAAATTAATGGAAATATTCTTGATTGCCACTCTACCCTTATTACAATCCATGGCACCATAATTTTATACAGGCAAGAGAATGTATTTACATTCAATAGTTTTTATTTATATCATTGTTACTAACTCAACAGAGAATTGTACAAACCATAGTATTTTTTTTCTTTTTAAAAACAATTTATTAATGATTTAATAGTAATCAAGAAGATCCTAAGATAAAAAGGGGTACAACTCCATATAGTTTCTACCAGCAGAGTTCCTTGCCCCATCCTCTTCACTGGAAGCTTCTCTATAGAGACAGATGGAAATTGAGAGGGAAGAGGGCAATAGGAAGGGGAAGAGACAGAGAGGCGCCTGTAGCCCTGCTTCACCACTCGCAAAGCTTTCCCCTTGCAGGTGGGAACCAGGGGCTTGAACCTGGGTCCTTGTGAACTGTAACATGTGTGCTCAACCAGGTGCACCACCACCTGGCTGCATGCTTCTCTATTTTTTATCCCTCTGGGAGTATGGACCAAAATTCTTTTCAGGGTGCAGAAGGTGGAAGGTCTGGCTTCTGTAGTTGCTTCTCTGCTGGACATGGGTGATGGCAGGTGGGAAAACACAGGGTACAACTTTAATAAGTAATCACTAATTTCAGCTGACCTAAGGACTCAAAAGGAGAGAGGGTCTTGAAAGGAAACTGGGGGGGTCTAGTGCCCTGGTCAACTGATAGTTATCTTGGGGAGATGTCAGAGACGTGAAACTGCTCAGCAACTAGAAGCTTGGCAGTTTCATGATTTATCATGAAGTAAATTACTCAGTGTGAGACATAGCTCATTAGGTAGGACACCTGTATTTGCCATGAATGTGCCCCAACTTCCAACTTTAGCACCACATGGGAGGTATAATAGCACTGGAAGAAGTTCTAGTGCCTTAAAAAAAATATACATACATATATATATATACCTGAATGAAAAAGTGATCCATTAGGGAAAAATCATGCATGTATGCACAAGGCCCTGGTTCAGCATACACACTGACATAGATGTTCAGTGGCCAGTCACCAGCAAGGTTTGAAAGAAATTGTGAGGCTTGTCAATAATGTTCATGTTAGTCTGTTACTTAGGTAGAGATTTGTGTATCAAAAATATAGCAACAAATGCTGTATTTTATGCAATTATCCATATGTATCAATGGTAATTAAAGATGAACTCATACTGTTGGAAGGACCATATTGCTTGAATGTAGCAAAACTAGAGGGCAACCAAAATGTATACATATCAGAATTGTGAAAACCAAGGACTGATTTGTATGTTGGAGCTGGACTTACTGTTATTGCTAAGTAGTACTTGCTGCTATTATTATTCCTGGTCTTTCTGATGTATTATTGAGTGTCTGCCATGTATTAAACAATGTTTGAGTCTCTCCAAAATCTACTCCATATAAATCCACTATAACATAATTAGGGTAGAACTACTTAACACATTTTTCCAAGGCTCTTCATTAAGTGGGATAATCAACACTAGATCAATCTAATTTCACAGCTGATGATATTTTCAACTTCATGGTGTCAACCCTTTTTAATTTGGTCAGCTGCAGTTTCTTTAAACTTTTGTGAACTATTGATTTCCACTGGGACTTATGCAATAATCTTCTTGGGAGAAGAAGATTCACTTATTTAGCATCTGTCTTTTGAAGGATTATCGTAGTGTTTTTCATAACTGATATCATTTATAAAAGTTGAAATGTTTTATTTATTTAAGCTTTTCCTAGTGTCATTCAGTCTGATCCTCCAAGTAAGTATAATAGAGAAATTTCCATGTATTTTCTATCAAGAAATATTGAACTTGCATCAATATAAAGAAGCGCTTAGTGACTCAATGAAGTCCACAGATATTAAACTATTTAGCTTTGGTCTGTCATGTACAGAATACTGGGAACTCAGATGAGATTTAGTTTAATCAAAGTGTTGAATATAATGATGGCTCTGTCATAAGTCCTTCTTTATTTAAATTTTATTTATTTATTCCTTCTGTTGCCCTTGTTTTGTTGTTGTAGTTATTATTGATGTCATTGTTGTTGGATAGGACAGAGAGAAATGGAGAGAGGAGGAGAAGACAGAGAGGGGGAGAGAAAGACAGACACCTGCAGACCTGCTTCACAGCCTGTGAAGTGACTCCCCTGCAGGTGGGGAGCCGGAGGCTCCAACCGGGATCCTTCCGCTGGTCCTTGTGCTTAGCGTCACCTCCGCTTAACCCGCTGCGCTACCGCCGGACTCCCCCATAAGTCCTTCTTTGATGGGAAATTACCATAATACATAGGTCAGTTCAGGCAATTTAGTCAAGAAAATAGAATATTTTTCTTTCTAAATTATTTATATTTGATAAGACAGAGAGAATTTGAGAGAAGAAGAGAAAGAAAGGAGGAGAGAGCGTGCTGGGTGATGGCCCAGCGTGTTAAGCACACATGGCCCTAAGGGCAAGGACTGGCATAAGGATCCCTGTTTGAACCCCTGCTTCAGCACCTGTAGTGGGGGGTCGCTTCACAGGCAGTGAAGCAGGTCTGCAGGTGTCTTTCTCTCCCCCTCTGTGTCTTCCCCTTCTCTCTTGATTTCTCTCTGTCCTATCCAATAACAACAGCAGCAACAACAACAATAATAACAACAATGATCAACAACAAGGGCACCGTAGTGGAAGCACAGAATCCCAACGATAACACTGGAGGCAAAAAAAAAAAAGAAAGAAAGAAAGGAAGAAAGAAAGAAAGAAAGAAAGAAAAAAAAGAAAGAAAGGAGGAGAGAGAAAGAGACACCTGTAGCACTTGTTCACTACTAGTAAAATTTCTCCCTTTCTGGTGGGGACTGAGGGCTTGAACCCCAAACCCTTGTTCTTGGTAATATGTGCATTCAACCAGGTGTGCCACCTCCCACCCCCTCCATAGAATGTTTCTATAGACTTTATCTTCTTTTTTTTTTTTTTTTGCCTCCAGTGTTATTGCTGGGGTTCAATGCCCGCACTAGGAATCTACTGCTCCTGGAGGCTATTATCTCCCCCCTTTTTTTGTTGTTGCCCTTGTTGCTACTATTGTTCTCATTTTTATTATTGTTATGGCTGGATAGGACAGAGAGAAATTGAGAGAAGAGGGGAGAAAGAGAGAGGAAAGACAGACACCTGCAGACCTGCTTCACCACCTTTGAAAAAACTCGCCCTCCCACCCCAGAGGTGGGGAGCTAGGGCTCTAACCAGGATCCTTGTGCCTGTCCATGTGCTTTGCACCATGTGCGCTTAACATACTGTGTTACTGTTGAACCTTCATTTATCTTCTTATCCTACCTTGCCATTCTTCTTGTTTTGATTCAACATTTATAAGTTTATATTTCTTTTTTAGAATTCCAAACACACTTTATTCTGGAAATAAAGTATGCTTGGAATTTAAATCTGGCGTAAACATTTTTGCAACTCATTTAAACTATTTGAAAAATCTGTTTAAATTTCAACTTTCATTTGAAATTATTTAAGAAAGGCTGAAATGTATGATAATGTATATCCAATATGGAAAATCTTATAACAACTAAGATTATAGTATCCAACTTTCCTATATGATGGTTGCTTTTTCTAGTGGAGAATCAATATTTGTTTGACTTGTTTAAACTTAGAGACTCTAAATGTGAAGTTTCCAAAACACAGTGAGACCTTCACAAGAGCCCTGTCACCTACCAGGTCTCTCAGCTCACTGAGTGTGATATGCTTAATGATAGCCTCAGAAAGCTGCCTCTGACTAAGTTTATAGAGAAGATGGATGGATTGTGTTTCCTGGGTCATTGTTCTTGAGGAGGTGACTGTCAGATATTATGAGATTCAACAAAAGAGAAAACTTGAGAACTCTTTTAAAACAATCAAAATCTTAGTATCTTAAAAAGCAATTTAACCAGTCTCTATGAAGTGATTATACCACTGTGTGGAAATGTTTTCTCTAAGAGAGCCCCAGTTTTGTCTTTATATGTTGTGTTAAACTGCTGGCTGACTGGCTGTTACTTTTATAAGAACAAGGTCACTTAGCACCAAGTTTATGTGCTCTTTGACAATATGTTCAGTCATTTCAGAATTCTCACGTAGTATTTGTTAAAATATAGCTTTTAAAAAGTATAACCTTGGGAGTCGGGCTGTAGCGCAGCGGGTTAAGCGCAGGTGGTGTAAAGCACAAGGACCGGCATAAGGATCCCGGTTCGAACCCCGGCTCCCCATATGCTGGGGAGTCGCTTCACAGGCGGTGAAGCAGGTCTGCAGGTGTCTATCTTTCTCTCCTCCTCTCTGTCTTCCCCTCCTCTCTCCATTTCTCTCTGTCCTATCCAACAATGACAACAACAATAATAACTACAACAATAAAACAACAAGGGCAACAAAAGGGAATAAATAAATAAAATAAATATTCAAAAAAAAAGTATAACCTTTACCTGTTTTAATTTTTATTGTAAGCCATCTTATTTGGGGGAGGTATTTTTTATTATTCATTTGTTTTTATTTTATTATTTTTTAATTTTTTTTCCTCCAGGGTTTTTGCTGGGGCTCAGTGCCTGCACTGTGAATCCACTGCTCCTGGAGGCCATTTTCCCCCCATTTTTGTTGCCCTCCTTGTTGCTTTTGTTATTGTTACTATTGTTATTGTTATTGGATAGGACAGGGAGAAATGGAGAGTGGAGGGGAAGACAGAGAGGGAGAGAGAAAGACACCTGCAGACCTATTTCACTGCTATGAAGGATGCCCTGCAGGTGGGGTGGCGGGGTTCTAACAGGGATCATTCACACCATATGCATTTAACCTGCTGTGCTACTGTCCAACCCCCTATTTATTTATTTTACCAGAGCACTACTCAGCTCTGGTTTATGGTGGTGCTGGGGACTGAATTTGGGATTTTGAAGCCTCAGACTTGAGAATCTCTCTTCTTAACCATTATGCTATCTAACTCTACCTGTCTTTATTTGAAGCATCTTAAGTATTCAAGTGCTGAGTAATTTTGCATTTTAATTCCCTAATTGTGTCTCTTCACTTGGGCACATATGCATGGGGTGGATGGGGATGGGTAGCGGCTAGAGTTTCTCTTCTGCACAGCTGGGATCTCACTTTAATCACATAGGAAAATGTGGAGACCTTTCTCCAGGTAGAGATCTCAGAAATGCTGACTGATCAGGCTTCTTCTTATTATTATTATTATTTTTATTTACAAAAAGGAAACATTGACAAAACCATAGGATAAGAGGGGTACAACTCCACTTGATTCCCACCACCAGATCTATGTATCCCATCACCTCCTCTGATAGCTTTCCTATTCTTTATCCCCCTGGGAGTATGGACTCAAGGTCATTGTGAGATGCAGAAGGTGGAAGGTCTGGCCTTTTTAATTGCTTTCCTCCTGAACATGGGTGTCGACTGGTAGATCCATACTCCCAGCCTGCCTCTCTCTTTCCCTAATAGGTTGGGGCTCTGGGGAAGCGGAGCTCCAGGACACATTGGTGGGGTTGTCTGTCCATGAAAGTCTGGTTGGCATCATGCTAACACTTTTTATTGTTTTTAACTCTTTTTATTTGCTATTTTAGTAGGCTAGTTCCTCATTGAGCTGGTTAGTTACCACTTCCAGATCAACTCTGACCATCACAGATAAGCATGATTCCCTCATGGGACTTATGCCGGTTTTTGTTTGGAAAACTGAGAAGTGTTACAACATATACAAACTACTATATTTTACTGTCACTATAGACCATTAATCCCCCAAATATATGCATATATAAAAAGAAAAGCAAAAGGTATGATCAGTTTCCATCTACAACTGCTCTTTTTTTTTTCCACATCAGAATTTAGACATTGTTGTTTTGCTATATTTTTCCCCATCAGTAAGCTTTACCTCTACAGGCCGACTTGATTATGTTTTTAACCAAAATAGTGATCAGCTCTGATTTGTAGTTGAGCTTCAGATTCACTGTTTGACCTCTGAGAGCCTCAGGCATAAGAGTAGTGTGCAAAACCACTATGTTAAATGTTTAGCCTGCAGCTAACTTTTTCAGATAAAAGAGAAAGGCAGAGATGGAAAAATAATAGCTAGCACTGAAGCTTGCCTTAATGCTGTGGGGTCTTAGTTTTCACTATAGTTAAACGATGCAAACTTTACTATATCCAGTTTAAATTTTATATATTGATAATTTGGTTACATTTCCTGCTTTGCTAAATAAAAAGTGTATATTGTTTTTACATTTCAAAGTTGTTGATGCCATTAAAATGAATTTATTTTTTAAACTTTATTAGTGATTTAATATTTATTTACAAAATTACAAGATAACAGGGATACAACTCCATACTTGTTCCCACCACCAAATTTCTTAATCCCCATTCCTTCTATTGGAAGCTACAACAGTTCTCCCAAGGTTGCACATATGGGTTAACTATTATTTCTATAACTGTCTGTCTATATTTATATATTTTTTTATTTTTTTCCCCATGGTCCCATCTTCTCTTCCATTCCAAGTCACACCTACACATATTACTACATCCATATGTCCCTCCCTTTTCCCAAGTCTCTAGGCAGGTCCTCTAGTCATCTTCCCTTATCATTACACCCCAGATCTGGGTATGGACCAAAATTCTTTTTGGGTGCAAAAGGTGGGAGTTCTGGAAATATCTGAAAAGAAAATGGACAGAATTTTTAAGCTAGGAAAATTATTCATATTTGGTACATTCATTTAAAAAAAGCTTATTTCTAGCTCAGCAGGGGTAAAGTTATGACGATAATACAAGTAACCAGCTGGAGGTAACTTGGCTAATAGACAGTTTTCTAGATTAGCATCCCCCTGTCCTAAAATGATCCATTGTGTTACTTAACCTCTCAACCTCATCTTTTAAATATACTCTCAATTTCTTCTTCTTCTTTTTAAAAATTTATTAATAAAAAGGAAAGAGTTCAATCCCTGGCAGCACATGTACCAGAGTGATATCGGGTTCTTTCTCTCTCTCCTTCTATCTTTCTCATTAATAAATAAATATTAAAAAAAAAAAAGAAAAGAGAGTCAACATATAAAGCCAAACAAACTTTTGACTAATCATGAGCATAAAGGCTAGAGCAGTGCAGATGAGGAGTTGGGGGGTGTCTCTGTTTTGTAGGTAGCTAGTAGGCATATTTTAGTTCGATTGCAAAGGGGCTGCGACTATACTAGCTTCTTTTTTTTTTTTTCCCTGAGCCTGAAATCTGATATTTAGTTATTGTCTGGGGAGATGATGTCATGACTGGAAAAAGGACCAGAAAGCTGGATCAGAGGAGGAAGTAGCTCCCATGTATGGGAAAGGTGTATAAATATTGTTGACTGCAAACCCCAGCCATTTGATGTGATCTGGAGCCCATATTCAGCTTAGGAACCTATATGACCTCTGCATCCCTATAGATCTGAGCTCACATTCTGTGGTCCAAGCTGCCACAATATCAGGACCCATCTTCCTCAGGTGTAGCGTAGAGTCTGTTGTTCTTCAGGGTTATTTCTGGGGCTTAGTGCCTGCACTATGAATCCACTGCTCCTAGAGACCATTGTTTCCCCATTTTGTTGCCCTTGTTGTCATTATTGTTATTGTTGCCATTGATATCACTGTTGGATAGGACAGAGAGAAATTGAGAGAAAAGGGAAGACAGAGAGGGGGAGAGATAGATAGACACCTGCAGACCTGCTTCACCGCTTGTGAAGTGACCCTCCTGCAGGTGGGGAGCTGGGGCTCGAACCGGGATCCTTATGCCATTCCTTGGGCTTTGCGCCATGTACGCTTAATCAGCTGTGCTACTGCTGGATCCCAATCCCCTTTCTTCTACTTCTTCTCCTCCTCTTCCCTCCTCCTTCATCATCATCTTCTTCTGTTTTCTCCTTCTCCTCTCTTTCTCATTCTCCTCCTCCTCCCCCTCCTCCTCTTCCTTCTTCTCTTTTCTTCATATTATTAATGCAAAGTGAAAAATGTTGAGGTGGTTCTAGTTGTATGATTTGGTTGAGATCAGCAGCTACAGTATCAAATGGTATGGATCAAGAAAAGCATGAAATAAAGGAATTCCCAGGACAGAGGGAAGTATGGGCTTTATAGATAATGGGGACAACTCCTTGCTGTCTTAAGAGTTTAAGAAGGCAATAAATAGTTATTATAATAAAATTATTTGGGAATTTGGATGGGTTTGAAGCACTCTCAATTTCTAATGAAAAACAAATTTTCCATATTTCGTCATCATGATATGAATGAGATTTATACCATTTTAATCCTCACTGTTTTGCACGCTTTTTCCTTCTCTCCACCCCCTATCCTACGTACATCCTCTTCGGACCTGACTCTTCCGCCTCAGGATATATAAGGACAAAATTGTGATTAGAGATAGCTTAGATTGCGCTGCAATCTAAAGACTGAACTGCATACCACTCAGCCGTGAGTCCCTGGTCGTCTCTCCCGCCCGCGAAGCTAGCCTGACAGGGAAGCTTCAGGATTAATGGAGTAGGGCTGCAGGTGTCTTTCTGTCTCTTCCCCTACTTTGTCTCTCCCTCCCTTCTCAATTTATCTTTGTCTCTACCTAATAAATAAATACAAATAAAAGTAAACAATTATGTACCTTTTGAGTGGTAGTGAAGTGCCTTAACTCAAAAAATATGTTTTTGATGTTTATCTGTAACTTAGGTAATGGATATAAGTAATACATACAGCAGGAAGAAATTTTATAAAATTCTTTTTTTTCCTTTTGGTTCCATCAGTTCACTTACATGGATAGTCATGTGACTGACTGATCTTTGGAAACAGGTCTAGGTTTTATTTGTGTTTCAGATTCAAAGTCTGATATGTCCTAAGAAATAGTAAATATCATTTTAGATGTAGGTATATCGATCATTATTAGAGATTGGAGTGAATTACTGCTTCTCAATGGCATTTTAGAGTATACTCACCTTGACTTTGGGGACAGTGGCAGTTCAAAGAAGAAAGCTTAGTGGTAATGGGCAGAGCTAGCATGCATACATGAGGACCAAATTTTGATCCCTGATGCCATATGTAATGGAATGATTCTTTGGTTACACTCATAAGTAAGTGTATTTTTCAAAAAAGGACAGAAAGAGTCAAGGTAGAATAACAAATTCTGTAACTTACAATGTTTTTACAATGTATTTTATAATTCTGTAAATTATAACTGCACACTGCAATTCTCTGTATCTTCTCCTCAACACTGGTATTGGTCTATGACGCAAACCAAGGCACAAACATGGCAGATAGGATCTGCTTATCTGCTGAGAATACATTCAGACAGTGTTCTGTGCTCCAGATATCTCTGCATGCAAACTATTTCTCATAGCATATAAGAAAACACCAGTAGATTACTCATTCTAAATTCCTGCTAGATGAATAAAACTGATAATTTTTTCTATAGATCAGAGATCTTCTACACAGATCAGAAACTAAGTTAGGAAGCTTGTAACATAGATGAAATTTCTTTTTTTTAAATGTCTTTATTGGGGGATTAATGGTTTATAGTCGACAGTAAAATACAGTAGTTTGTACATGCACTACATTTCTCAGTTTTCCACTTAACAATTCAACCATCACTAGATCCTCCTCTGCCATGGTGTTCCAGGATCAGAACCCTCCCCCCCACCCCAGAGTCTTTTACTTTGGTTCAATACACCAACTCCAGGCCAAGTTCTCTTTATTGTTTTCCCTTCTGATAGAGATGACATTTCTATGCAAATGATTCTTCCTAAAGCTAAAGCATCCTAGAGCTTATAAGAAGTCATAACTACATTTCCTCCTCTAATGGCATCTTTGTTTTCAGAGCATTGGGGTAGTTCCTTCAATCACTTCCCTTAAATATGTTACATATTCGAGCTCTCCAAATGCAAATGTTCAAAAACATTATGTTGACTGAGTTTCTCTCTGGATAACCAGCTAGTCCTCATTTTCAAGATTCAAATTGTTTTTCAGTAAGATTGGCCAATTTGAAGTGATTTCAGTTTGCTAAATTATCATTGTTGATTGACTCCTCATTTCAGCATAACTTTTCATTCCTGTGGGAACAACAGGCTCTGACTAGAGCCCATGTTCAATCTCTCAGCTACCTTGCTGGAAAGCTACTGAGTGCCTCTGGGATAACCAATCAGTGGAACGTCACTATTCTATTATACCAGGGGGAATGGACTGGCATATTCTGCTCCTTTCACTTTACTATTTCATGGAACACTTGCACAAATAAAAAAAAATCAAACACTTTTTGCTCAAACATGGTAAAAGCTATGTTATTGAAAAATTATAAAGAAGGTATTTTAAGATGTCGTTATCTAGTTTATCAAAATACACATGCTCTTGTGTCAGACAATATTCCTCTCAGATTCATAGCAGTGTTCTACTTCACAAACTTGAAAATTTACTGGGAGAGGGCAATCTATTTTTAACACATTTCTCTTAATTTTTCTTCAACACTTATGAACTATATGTTCTTTGGAAAATATCCATGACTTTCTATTTTCATTCTGTCTTGGAATCTAAAGTTTTTTAAATTTTTTTTATTTAAGAAAGGATTAATTAACAAACCCATAGGGTAGGAGGGGTACAACTCTACAAAATTCCCACCACCCAATCGCCATATCCCACCCCCTCCCCTGATAGCTTTCCCATTCTCTATCCCTCTGGGAGCATGGACCCAGGGTCATTGAGGGTTGCAGAAGGTAGAAAGTCTGGCTTCTGTAATTGCTTCCCCGCTGAACATGGGCGTTGACTGGCCGGTCCATACTCCCAGTCTGCCTCTCTCTTTCCCTAGTAGGGTGTGTCTCTGGGGAAGCTGAGTTCCAGGACACATTGGTGGGGTCTTCAATCCAGGGAAGCCTGGCCAGCATCCTGATGGCATCTGGAACCTGGTGATTGAAAAGAGAGTTAACATATGAAGCCAAACAAATTGTTGAGCAATCATAGACCCAAAGCTTGGAATAGTGGAGAGGAAGTGTTAGGGAGGTACTCACTGCAAACTCTAGTGTACTTCTGCTTTCAGGTATATATTTTGCAGTAGTTTATGGATACATGTGAACATAAGCTCTCTCTCACAGAAACTGGTGTATATCTAGGTTATGGGACTTTGTTAGAAAGTGAACCACCTGAGATGAAATTAGAGTGTACTATAAAAGGAAAGGTCTCACCCGAGTAATGAAGTTGAAGGGTTGTCATTCCACACGTGAAGTCTCTGGACACAGTCTGAGGTGAAGCATGTTGAGGTGGCAATCATTGCGTTGGTTAGGTTGTGATCGGCGGATGCAATATTACTTGGTATGGATTGGGAGAGGCATACGGAAAAGTGGGCCCTATCCAAGGGTTCCAGGACTGGGGGAAGTAGGGGCTCTATAGTGGAGATGTGAGGTTCCTGCTATCTTAGGGTTCAAAAAGACAATCGATAGTTAATGTTATCATCACATTATTTGGTAATTGGGTTAACTTTGAAAAGTCCTTTTGTTAGGGTTTGCTGTACAGTACCCAGTATCTTGTATATAGCTGTGCTATTGGATGCTTCTAATCCACTTGGTCTAGGCTTTTGAGAGAGTCCGCATATCAAATACACAGCCTATATATTAAAAAGATTCAGTTTGTGTTTTGAAAAACTTTAATCTAAATTTTATGTGTCTGGGTGGTGGTGTGCTTAATTACTTACACATTACCATATGTAAGTACCAGGGTTCAAGACCCTGGCCCTCATGAGCAGTGAAACTGTACTGCAGATCTCTCTCTCTATCTGCCTCTGTCTCTCTCTCTTCCTTCCCCTTTCAGTTTCTTTGTGCACCCACCCAAAATAAATAAAAATTTGAGGAAATAAATTTAAATGTCCTTTCATCAAATAAAATTAGAAAAATGAAATTCTATTTTTCCTTGCTAAATTGCCAACTCTAAATTACTTAAACTATCAAATAATATCTGTAACTATTTCAATTATAAAAGTAAGGTTTAATGCAGATTGCTTTAATTATGTCTCATTAGACTTTTGGTGCTCCAATTTACCTAGTCTATCAAATTTTGTATGGGCAAAAAATGAAAGTGAAAACAAATTTTCTTTTCAAGCCATAATGTTAAGATTTTTAACTGCTTTACTAATCAAGCATATATAATGCTATATTTTTCTTTTCATATTCTCCTCCCAATGTTATTAAGATATAATTGACAAATGACACTTGTTTAGATTTAAGTTGTAAAACGTGTTTGGATAGATGCACTCACTCTGATATAAGTAAACTGAAGTTAATTAACATATCTCTCTTTATATGTCCAATATAAAATCTGAATATTTTGATTTTGAATTCAGGTTAATTAACGAAAATTTCATGCTCCTAGGGATACTTAAAATGTCCACCAAATTTTTTAATATATGTATATATACATATATACATATTCATGGAATTAGAACTAGAAGAGTCTTTAAAATTGTATCTATATTATTAATGTTTTTATTTATTGGATACGGACAGCCAGAAATCAAGGGTAGAGTGAGAGAATGAGGGAGAGAGGAAAAGAGACACCTGCAACACTGCTTCACCACTAGCAAAGCTTTTCCCCCTGTAGGTGGGGAATCCACATCCTTGCACACTGTAATAATATGTTTGTAATAAAATCAACCAGGTGTGCTATCTATCTACATTTTTTTCTACTTCAAAAAAAGAGAGAGAGAAAGAGAGTCTTCACATAAAGTGCTAATGCCTTACTGCTAATGATTATTATCTAACAGTAGCACAGTCAGTCCTGGACTAATTTGCTTTGAAGAAAATGGTTTTTTCCTCTGTGATGTATGCTTCAATTTTGTATAAGTGGGCATAATTCTGCTTTCAATAACTAAATTTTGTTTTGCACTGTCAAAGTATTGATAATATGTACTTTAATTATGATGATTATACAGTCAAGATGTATTATGTATGTACTAACCATTTCCCAAGTTTCTATAATATATTAATTTACAGTCACTCTATAACATAAATACTATTATTATAGTTAATTTTCAGGCAATAAAACTGAGTTAAGGGTATGAGTAGTGTCTCCCCGGTTGAGCACACAGGTTACAATGTACAAACATCTGGTTTGAACCCCCAGTTCCCACCTCCAGGCGGAAATCTTCTCTAGTGGTGAAGCAGGGTTGCAGGTGTCTCTCTCCCTCTTTATGTCCCCATTTCTCTTGATTGTTGGCTGGCTCTATCAAATAAATAAAGATAATAATTTTTTAAAGGGTGAATTCAGCGAGGCCAGGCTGTGGTATACCTAGTTGAGAACACGTGTAGCCATGTGAAAAGACCTGGATTTGAACCCCTTTCCCTACCTCTGGAGAGGGTGTGGGAAAACTTCACCAGTGGTGATGCTAGTCTGCAGATATCTCTTTTCTACCTCTGTCTCCCTTCTCAATTTCTCTCTGTCATATCTAGTAAAAAGAAAAGGAAATGGAAACATGGTTACTGGGAGCATGGACTCCTCATGCAGGCACTGAGCCCCAGCCATAACACTCATGGAAAAGCAAACAAACAAGAAACTGAGTTAGAATAAACGTATTATCATGTTCTAAAGCCCATATCTAGGCTAAAATTGACAGAGGATTCAGTGGCACAGAGACTGACACTAGAGTTCATTTACATTACCCCTTGGTCTAATTTCTGGATATTTTCTAACTGTTTCTCTTATGATTAAGCCAGGACAATTTTTTCTTCTTTCTTTTAAGTCATGTATTAGTTTAATACACTACCATAATTATAATTGTGGACTCTTGGGAAGGAGCAGCACTTTCTGTTTGTTTCGGTATGCATTTTATGCGAATGCATGTGCTCTGTACCTTTCCTATTTTGCATTGCATGACTTCAGAGTTCAAAGTACCATTTAAATATCTTGTGAGTAGTTATGGAAACCATTGAAGATGACATTGCAAGTCAAACCATAATGGCCTGGAGATGATACTTTAAGTTTCACTTATGCAGTCATATTCTACTAATAACATTCTCAAATATATAATAAATTATACTATAAAATAAAATTATCACTTTCTTGAATGCATTGCTAGCATCTTGGACCTGCAATTTGTTCTTTACTAATTTTTTTTTAAATTGTATCCATGGAAGTCTACCCTAACTCACAACCAAATGTGTTTTAGATATTATTAATTTAATTTAAATTCTTATAGGCAATATAGAGTTAAAGATCCTAAATAAATTGGTTTCCTTACCTTTCTTTTTATTTTTAAAATGTTTATTTATTTTAGATGCTTTATTCATTTTATTTTAATGAAGGAGAGATACAGAGAGGGAAGGAAACCAGAGCACTGCTCAGCTCTGGCTTATGGTGGTGTTGAGAATTGAACCTGTAACCTCATGAGTCCCAGGCATTCAAGTCTTTTGCATAACAATTATGTTGGTTCGGAGCCTTCTCAGCTTTCTACTAATGGACATATTTAGAAGCCCAAAGCTAGATTTTAAATATTGCTTTAGTCTTCAGTTGCTAATTTTATTTTATTTTTGCTTAGTAAATATCATTTTACTAAAAATCAAGTCCAACTGATGATGATTTAATAAAAACAGCTATTAAAAGCTAAACTCCTTAATTATATTTAATATAAATAATACAATTATGTTTTTTATTTTTATTTATTTAAGAAAGGACACATTAACAAAACCGTAGCATAGGAGGGGTACAACTTCAGACAATTCCCACCACCTGGTCTCCATATCCCATCCCCCTTTTTTTAAGAAGTGAGAAGGTGGAGCAAATCTCATTAACAAATTATTTTGGTATATTTTGTCCAATATATAAGTGAGGGAGATAGATATGGTCCACAAAGAGATTCTTATACTTAAATTTTCAAAGTCCTAGACTCAATCTCAGGAGCTGAGTAATGCTCTATTAAAAAAAAAAAAAAAAGATAAATGGGAGTCAGGAGGCAGCATAGTGGGTTAAGAGCACAGGTCTTGAAGCACGAGGTCCCCCATAAGGATCCGGTCCTAGCCCCCGGCTCCCCACCTGCAGGGGAGTCCCTTCACAGGCCATGAAGCATGTCTGCATGTGTCTATCTTTCTCTCCCCCTGTCTGTCTTCCCCTTCTCTCTCCATTTATCAACTACTGAACTAAATAGAAATAAACTTTCTGCATTAGTTTTATGTTTTTCTTTTTTTGGAGAGAATAATAATCCAAGTGTTAAGATAATCATATGAGTCTGTGACTAGTTCTATGGCTGTGGTACTATGATAATGTGGAAGCTAAAATCTCATGCCAGGTTTGACTGCTGTTATTATAAGGTTGAAACAAATGAAAGCATTTTCTTTAAATGTATACCAGCTACAACACTTTGAAAAAATAGATTCTTACCCCCCTTCCCCTTGCAGTGAACTTCATTTTAAGGAGTCAAAATATAAAACCATTGAAGAGAATTAGAATTATGTAAAAAGAAATCTGACTTCATAAGAAGCTGATCTCGACGTATGTGTGATAAAAAGATTTTCCTATAGATGCAAAAAAAAAATCAAGGTAACACTTTTGCTGGGGTCTGTTGTTTAAAGGCTTTCATTAATTCATAAACTGGCTGAGGAAGTTTTTAGTATTTACATTTTTAGCATTTCTTAAGAACTGCATAATTTATAAAGGAATTATTTCCATATTTAATTTTTTTCACACAGACCTAGGATGTTTTATTATGCTACATGAGAAGAAAAAATGATTCTATATTTTCTCTTACACCTGTAAGAGAAAATATACACATTATATTGAGGAAAATACTATGGCATCAAAATGAAAGCTGCCTTTTTATGTGTTTGTCTCTGACATATCTTTATTCTACTGTGTTTGTTAATGTTCTAAACCCCTACTCCAGTGATCTGGGAGGTGGCGCAGTGGATAAAGCATTGGGCTCTCAAGCATGAGGTCCTGAGTTCAATCCTTGGCAGCACATGTACCAGAGTGATGTCTGATTCTTTCCCTCTCTCCTCCTACCTGTCTCCTGAATAAATAAATAAATTATTTAACACCCCCCCATTTTAAAGACTACGGCTTTATGAGAAAAAAAAACTTCTATAGCTCATAATATATTTCCCCTGTTCATTATGAGTATCTGTATCAAAGTATCATCATAAGTTGAGTACAAAAGTATTTTTCCTTATAATTTCCACTAACCAACGCAACGACTGCCACCTCAACATGCTTCACCTCAGACTGTGTCCAGAGACTTCACGTGTGGAATGACAACCCTTCAGCTTCATTACCCGGGTGAGACCTTTCCTTTTATAGTACACTCTAATTTCATCTCAGGTGGTTCACTTTCTAACAAAGTCCCATAACCTAGATATACACCAGTTTCTGTGAGAGAGAGCTTATGTGCACACGTATCCATAAACTACTGCAAAATATATACCTGAAAGCAGAAGTACACTAGAGTTTGCAGTGAGTACCTCCCTAACACTTCCTCTCCACTATTCCAACTTTGGGCCCAGGATTGCTCAACAATTTGTTTGGCCTCGTATGTTAACTCTCTTTTCAATCACCAGGTTCCAGATGCCACCAGGATGCTGGCCAGGCTTCCCTGGATTGAAGACCCCACCAATGTGTCCTGGAGCTCAGCTTCCCCAGAGACACACCCTACTAGGGAAAGAGAGAGGCAGACTGGGAGTATGGACCGACCAGTCAATGCCCATATTCGGCGGGGAAACAATTACAGAAGCCAGACCTTCTACCTTCTGCAACCCTCAATGACCCTGGGTCCATGCTCCCAGAGGGATAGAGAATGGGAAAGCTATCAGGGGAGGGGGTGGGTTATGGAGATTGGGTGGTGGGAATTGTGTGGAGTTATACCCCTCCTACCTTATGGTTTTGTTAATTAATCCTTTCTTAAATAAAATTTAAAAAAAAGAAAACCATGTCATATTATCCTGATCTGAAACCAAATAGCTGTCTAAAACAATATAGGAGAGGATAATACTAAATAATTCCTACAGAGTGCTCACACTAGATAGAGGGCAATATTTCATATCACCTGCCTATTATCTTCATATTAAATAAAATGTGTAGCCAATATCTTCATGTTAGATAAAATGCAAATTGGTGGCCAGATGGTAGTGCACCTGGTTGAGCACAAGTTAGCATATACAATGACTCAGGGTCAAACCTCCTGTGGGGGCTAGGGGCTTTATGAGTAGTAAAACAGTGCTGTAGGTCTCTCTCTCTCTCACACTCTTTCTCTCTCTCACTCACTCTCTCTCTCTCTCTTCCATCTTTCTCCCTTTCCATCTCAAATTTTCTGTTTCATCAAATTAAAAGAAATTTTAAAAAACTGGTACTTTTCCAGTTGAAAAGAACTAATTCACCTGTCCCACACAATGAAGAAGCCAGTAATATTAGCGCCAGATTATTACCAGGTATGTTAAATAAATTTGCCTTTCAGAGAGTTTTGTTGTTGTAACTCAAGTTACATATAGCTCAAGTGGGAGCATAGTTAGTGTGACTGGAAATAGACATAGACGTTTACTTATTATGCATACATATATTAGAGCTTTGAAAAGGACAAGTTATTCAAATGTGTAGCATATATCAACATTAAAGGAAATCTCCACAATAAAATAAAAATTTGTTTCGAATTGTGCATAATCATTTGTGTCACATTTTTGCATAACTCAAAATATGGATGGTAGAAACATACATTATAGTACCTTATTAATTCACCTAATGGTAGGGATTATTACCTAAGGCATATCTTGAATATTTCAATGCTTAATTTTTCATTCCCCAAATTACTATTTTTTCTAGTCTTCTTTATGTATGATGGTATTAAGATGACACTGAAGATTTCCCAGTTCTTCTTTCCATTCTTTGTTTGTTTGTATTTCATGTCCTCTGACATTCAACAACTATAATTAAAGTGGTGGTAGAGGCTTCTGAAAGGAGAAGATACTCCAGCTTACTATTGTTACCTGTCCTTACTTAGAATCTTATTACTTAGCTGTTTTAAGGCTGAAGGAAATGGTTCCTTGACTTTTCAAAACATGGAAGCATGAATGCCCACCCCCCCCCCCCGTTTCAGTTTGTTAGATTTTGATTATCACATTTAAAGGGGGTTGGGCTTTAGCAGGTTAAGGACCGGCATAAGGACTATCATATTAAAATTTTAACTTAATAATAGTCAATTCTATGCATATTTTGAATAATGTCTTCAGATAGGAGAAACACACAGAAAAGACAGCTTACAGGTGATCTAGAGCAAGAATTTCAAAGTCACATAATGCAATAAGTTATGAAATCAAAATTTGTCTCTGAAGTTGAATCTTTCACTAGATAAATTACAGGAAATGTAATTGAAACAAATGACCTAATACATTTTATTTCTATAAAAAATCAAAATTAAAACATACTAAAAAAGTAGATCAATTAAATATAGTTCCGTGTTAATAAGTAAAAATCATTTTATATGGACCTCATTTTGAATGCATTTAATTTAAAAACTTACATTACAAAATAATGTTATTTTATTAGCTGTATAGTTATTTGTTTTAGAATTTGGTCATCACAATACATTCTGTGAACTTGACCTTGCCTTATTAGTTTCAATGCACATCAACTAAATTTCATATAGTATACTGATATGAAAACCAAAATAGTAAATAAATATATACTCCTTTAAAAACAGACACTATTTGAAGTCTAAGCCTGTCATGTCTGTTTGGGAATCCCAGGATTCCCCAACTAGGGCCCCCGATTATTGGGCAGCCTGGTAGTGATTAAAGAGTCATAATCAAAGTATGCCCTTATTCAGCTTTTGTAGTCCTTACTTTAACAAGGTTAGCTTTGGAGTGATTGAGGGAAGCAGGTGAGGAGGGTATCTAGGTATAAGTACAAACTATTTCATTAGGCACTTTATGGTGTCTTTTTAGGTCTTTCTACTTGCTTGCTTCCTTCATTGACTCACTGCAAACTATTGTGCATGTTTACTTTAAGGTATCTATTTTGCCCTAATTTATGTATACATGTGTGCATATACCCTTTCTCATGGGCTCTGGTCTAAATCTAGGTTTTGGGGCTTTGTTAGGAAGTGAACCATATGAACTGGAATGAGAAGGGAAAGGTCTATGAGAAAGGAAACGTCTCACCAGAGTAATGAAGCTGAAGGAAAGCCATTCCACACCTGAGATCTCTGGACACAGACCGAAGTGAAGCATGATGAGATGGTACCCATTGCATTGATTAGGTTTAAATCAGAAGATACAGTATTAGCTGATATGAATTGACAGAAGCATGCAGGAAACTGAGCTCCACCTTAGAGATTCCAGTACTGGGAGAAATATGGGCTTTATAGAGTAAGCAGGAGGTTCTTGCTGTCTTAGGGTTTAAGAAGGCAATAGATAGTTATTGCTATAAACAAAGTTATTTGGCAATTGGGTTAACTTTGAAAATACCATTGTTAAGATTTTCTGTATCATACATGACTTCACCATAATTTATGTCCTCTGACATTATTTATATATAGCTGTATCTTATAAATTGACACAAACGGTTGCTTCTGTCCTCCCTGGTCTAAGCTTTTAGGAGAGTCAATATTTCAAAGAACAAGTCATTATTAGAAATGTATTAACAATTTGAGCCCACTGTTAAAATTCAATCTGATTACCAATTTGAAGTCTTAAGTGCTTAGATTAAAGGAACATATGCTCAGCTTATGGTCTATGCATCAAATATTTTGAGACATTCAAACAATTTTCCCCTCTCACATTAATTAAATAGTGAGTTATGAGACTATAAGTTATTGGGGATTCCCACACAGACACAATGGGCCTAGACCTTGAATAGATCCCTCTCTCCACTGTCACTGGTCATCTCCATCAGGAACAACATAATGGACCCCTTTGTGGGGACCTATAGGACCTTGCTCTCAATGTGGATCAACAATGGTAGAGGCTGTTCCATCCTCCAAAGAGAGGTGCAACCTGGAATGTTCCTACTCAAGATCACAGAATGCGAGCTCAGGAGCTTGGAACTCCAGGGATGCAGAGTTTAAATAGGCTCCTATGCTGACTATGGGCCCCAGATCAGATGTATAGGATTTAAAGTTAACAATATTTATATACCTTTCCCGTATTTGGGAGGTACTCTCTTCCCTGATACAGCTTTCTAGCCCTTTTTCCAGCTTTCTAGCCACCAGTGTCCAAATGCTAACACCATGTCAACTGGACTTCGCTGGGCAGATGACCCCACCAATGTGTCCTGGAGCCCTGCTTCCCAGAGCTCTGCCCCAGTAGGGCAAGTGAGAGACAGACTGGGAGTATGTATCAACCTGTCAATGCCCATGTTCAGCAGGAAAGCAATTACAGAAGCCAGACCTTCCACCGTCTGCTCCCCATAATGTCCTGGGTCCATACTCCCATGAGGTTAAAGAACAGGAAAGCTATCAGGGGATGGGATGGGATATGGAGTCTAGTGGTGGGATTGGTGTGGAATCTTACCCCTCTTAACCTATGGTCTTGTTAATATTTCAGTTTTATAAATAAAAATTATATATAAAATAATTTAAAAAATAAAAAAAATCTGACACTAACCAAAACTAATTTAAACAAACATTTAAGTTTCAATATGAACTCAATAAGTATGTCTCAATCTGTCTCTGTGGGTAGGAGGGATCTGAAGAAAATAAGGCACTGTAATTGTTCTAATTTTGTAGATGAGAAAATATATCTACGGAAACAAAAAATGCTTTGTGTTTCAGAAAAATATTAAAAAGTTCAAAGAGTAGAATTCATAATCATTATTTTCTTAATACTTATATATGCTTTTTAATTTTTCATCTTTGACATGGAAATTGATGTTCTCCAAATTAAAAAGATGAGAGATTTTGCATTCTTAACTGTGTACCTTTTCTACCTAAACTTTATAATCACATAAATAAGTGTTAATGATGTCTCCACATCATTAATTCTTCAAATAGTTGTACAGTATGCACTGGCGTTCACATATAAATGATTTTTAAATCTTTATTTAATTGATAAAGGCAGTCAGATATTTAGAGGAAAGGGGGAGAGAGCAAGAGAGACAGAGAGACATCTGCATATGTGCTTCACCATTCGTGAAGCAAATGGGGACTGGAGGCTTGTACCTCAGTCCACACCAGGCCCCATATAAATAATTTTTATAGCTTTACATATTATTAAGAGACACCTTATAGAAAGTCCAGGATTATGACAGCTTGGAAATAAAATATTTAACAATTTTGAAGATATATCAGCTATTTAGTTTAGCTTTTTATTTTTTCTTTAATAAAAAATTTCTCACAATGTGAGAAATTATAATTTTCCTTATTCGAAGGACCATGTTCAGATGACTTTCATTTATTTCAGAGAAGTACATTTAGCTTGCCAAATATGAAAAAAATGAGAGAGGGTACAGTTCATTTGTTAATTTCCTTTCCAAGTTTAATTTTCACTTAAGAATGGACAAACTCATTTCATCAATAACACAAATTAAAATATCACTTGATATTACATCAAAACTATGAAAATTCTAAGGTTTAACTTTCATTAAAAGACATGAAGTTAGATAGCTATCTATATTTCCAAGGTCATGGATCAGAAAAAAAGCAGATAGCTCATTTCTCAATTTTTCACATAAAAAGTAGTATGTAGAATATTATCTCAGAGTCTCACTACAAGTAGTTTGTTTGATGAAAGCCAGATGGTAACAGTACATGAAGCAAAAGAACAGTCTGGGATGAATCCAGGAACTAAATAAATCAAAATCCAACTCCAGTGCTACCTCAAGGTTTGGTGACTTGCATATGCACAAAGAGACTGAGGGAGAAAGTGAGAGACTTTAACTTTACCCTGGAACATTAAAGGATCTATTCTGAAGAGGTGAGGTAGAGATCTTTTTTTATTATTTCTTTATTGGGGGGTTAATGTTTTACAGTCACCCATAAATACAATAATTTGTACATGCATAATACTTCTCAGTTTTCAACACAGCAATACAATCCTTACTAGGTCCTCTACCTGAAGGAATAGACCTTTATGGAACCTGAGCTATCTCTGTAGAGGGGGAAATCACTAAGATTTATTATTCTAGAATGGAGCCTTATACAAACATTTCTGCACTGTCAGTAAATGTCATTGCTAGGTACTCCAGAACTATAGAAATGTGAACTGGTCTCGGAGAGGAGAATTATCTCCATCACATAGCAGGGGGTCTTGGGATACGTTTCTTTCAAATTTATTTGGTAGGATATATATATATATATATATAGAGAGAGAGAAATTGATAGGGGAGGGGGAGATAGAGAGGGAGAGAAAAAGACAGATACCTGCAGACCTCCTTTACCACATGTGAAGCATCCCTGCTATAGGTGGGGGAGCAGGAGCTCAAACATGGATTTTTCAGCAAGTCCTTGCGCTTAGTACTGTGTGCTTAACTGGGTGCACCACTGCCAGGCCCCAGTCTTCAGATTTTCTTTCTTTATTTTTTAAATTTTATTTAGAAAAAGGAAACACTGACAAAGCCATAGGATAAGAAGGGTACAACTCCACACAATTCCCACCACTAGAACTTTGTATCCCATCCCCTCCCTTGACAGCTTTCCTGTTCTTTAACCTGTTGGGAGCATGGACCCAGGGTCATTATGGGATGCAGAAGGTGAAAGGTCTGACTTCTGTAATTGCTTCCCCACTGAACATGGGTGTTGACAGGTCAATCCATACTCCCAGATTGTCTCTCTCCCTAGTGAGGCAGGGATCTGGGGAAGTGGGGCTCCAGGACACATCAGTGGGGTTGTTTTCCCAGAGGAGTCAGGTTGACATCATGGTAGCATCTGGAACCTGATGGCTGAAAAAGAGTTAACATATAAAGCCAAATTAATTGTTGAGTAATCATGAACCTAAGGGTTGTAATATTACAGGTGAAGATTTGGATGTCTCCGTTTTATAGATAGCTAGTAGATATATTTTAGTTATATTCCAATGGGCCCATGACTATACTAGTTTTATTTTTACCTGAGCCTGACTTCTGATATGTAGGTGGATCCAAGTTATTGTCTGGGGATATGATGTCATGACTGGAAAAAGGGCTAGGAAGCTGGATCAGGGAAGAGAATAGTTCCCAAATAGGGGAAAGGTTTATGAATATTGTTCACTGTAAGTCCCATCAATTTGATCTAGGACCCATAGTCAGCACAGGAGCCTATGTAACCTCTGCATCCCTGTAGATCTGAGCTTGCATTCTGTGATCATGAATAGGAATGTTCCAAGCTCCCTTAATTTCAGGACCCATCTTCCTCAGGTGGAACACAGAGTATGTTTTCCAGCCTCCCCTTCAGAGGACGGAACATTCTCTACCATTGTTGAACCACACAAGGTCCTATGGGGACCCACAAAGGTATCTATTGTGTTGTTTCTGATGGAGATGACCAGTAGCAATGGAGAGAAGGATCTACTGAAGACCTAGGCCTGGTCTCAGGACTTTCCAACTAGGGCCCCAGATGATGGGGTGACCTGATAGTGACTAAAGAGTCATCATTAAAGTATGTCAGTCTCTTGCCCTTATTCATCTTTGGGTTTTCTTTCACCTTATTTTTAATATGTCAATTGAGAGGAATGCAAGGTTTCACGCATGAGTGATGCAACTAAGTCATTTCCCCTATCCTAAATTTATTTGACATTTTTAAAGACAAACATGAAAGGGGTGGGAGAGAGACAGGGTTTTCTAAGTTTTGCATTTTTATGATCTCTTCTTAAATGATGCTTTGCTTTAGTTGGCATCTGTATCAGAAAGCACAGGAACATGACCTAAAGATTACACTGGGCTTGGTGTTTTTATCTTTTCTCAACTATGACTTTAGTGGCTCATCAGAGTGAGTACTGGCATGCCCCAACCTTCCAGTGTCATTCATTTTGTGTTGGGTTTTTCTGCTAGAGTTTCACTGTTAGAGAAAGGTTTTTTTTCTCTTTCTGTGTCAGTTAAAACTTCTTAATTTTAAGTTTTTTTTCATTTATTATGTTTTAAATAATGTAAACATTTTATTTATTTTATTTGATAGGGTAGGAGAAAGTTAGAGGGAGGAGATAAACACACACACACACACACACACACACAGAGAGAGGGAGAGAGAGAGACATCTGCAGACCTGCTTCACCACTTAAAGCTAACCCCTGTAGGTAGGGTCTGGGGGCTTGAACCTGGGTCCTTGTGCATTATAATACATGCATTTATCCAGGTGCACCACCACTCAGCTCCAAGTTGTTCATTTCTAAGTAACAAGTTAACAGTTCTTTGGATTCAAATAAATATATTTTAAAAATGTCATTTATCAGTCATTCGTGTCCTAAAGTAATTCGCGTATAAGGAGGTGCCAAGTCTAGAGTCTATAGTGTCTAGTCATAGGCATGTAGGGGAAAATAAAACATTCATGTTAATCCCAATTTATTAACATGTGTGTGCTTGCAATTTATAGAAACTGAGTCAGTCATGAGGATTGAATTCTGTGAATGATCAGGATAAGAAGAAAGAAGACCAAAGGATGAAAGATATTGGGGGTCACCTATGAGGGAACTCAAGACTAGGAAGAAAAAGGAATTCCAGACAAAGTTGCAACACCAAGGCAACACCAAGGTTGATGGGTAAATAAATAACTACATGTGGAGCTGGTAAGGGAGATTTTGACTATTCACAAAGAACTGAGAATCATCTGCATGTATGTAGACTTAGTCATTGCTTTTTCTCCCAACTGCATGTTAGTGTTTTTTATTTTTGAGTTCCCACAATAATAATTTTTCTAAGACATTTATTAAAAGCAATTTCTGAGAAATATTATGCATGTAAAAACTATTGTATTTATTGTCAAATGTAAAAATTAATTCCACAATAAAAAATTTAAAAAAAAAGCAATTTCTGACTAAACTGTTTCTGACAATGGCTGTAGCTAAATTATTTATATTCTCAAGGTTGATTTAAATGAATTACACATTACACAGTTTAAAATATTTGGAGATGGCTTATTGAGGGGTGGAAAGTGGTTCCTAATGGGTGGGGACATGGTGTGGTGCAGAGAGTTAATCATCAGTACGATTAAGATCATAGACTAGAGTTTATGCTAGCTTAGTCACCAGTGGACAGATACAAAAGAGAACAATATTGTGTTCAGTACCTTTTTTCACACGTAAATTTTCTCATCTGCAAAATTAGACAGGGAGAGGACATAAGCTTCAAGATGTTTTTCAATTCAATCTAAGAATGGTAGTAGAAAGACAGTTTTTGTCAGTTGAAGCATGTAAAGGTAATGGCATAAGAACAAGTAGAATGATGGATGGGATGTCAGAATTGTAGAAGAGAGTAAGTTTATTACAACATACTCAAGCAAGGATATGGTGAGTACTTCAGCAGATGTGACCTAAGATCAAATGCTAAAGCTGAAAATGATACAAGAGAAATTAAGTTTACAAGTTGCAGAACTTTGCCAAAATTTGCGACAAGACTCTGGCCTTTTGTGATTTCTGAAGTCAGCTAATAACTAGCAGAATACATTGCTAAGGATAGAAGAGCTTTTAAGTGACTTTTCCCTATTATTTTGAGAATTAGAAAAGCTGTAACAGGGAGGCTTACACTACTGAATGTCTTTAACTTTAGCTATGATTTGAAAAATAAAGGAGAGAAAGGATAAAGGTATGACTTGATCTATTGGAAATAGAGTAGAGTAAAAAATGTCAACCATATGCTAGTATAAAACAAAAACAAAACACTTTGCTAAAGAACCTTTCATTTGTGCCTCTTATTCTTCTTTTTTCTTTTTGTTGTTGAGACACAAATTGAAATTAAACACTTAGTTCTCTCCTGAAAAACCTGATTGAAGAAAGTAGCTTTTTTATATGTATAAGCAAGCTACTTTACTAAAGTCATGGTAAATTTTTTACCTTTAGAAAGAAATCAAGATAATTTTCGGCTTCAATTTCACGTCTCCGCAGTTGTTGTGATGCACAAATTAAGTTCCTTCTCTTTAATTGATTGCCTTTGTATTCAAGATGTGAAAGAGCCCTAGTTCCCAGCCTCAAGGCATCATATGGTATTTGACAATAGAAAACTAGTAAAAACAGGTGCTAGGTGATGGTGCGCCTGTTAAGCACGTACATTAAAATGTACAAGGACCCAGGCTCATCCCCTGGTCCCCACCTGTGGGGGGAAGCTTCTCAAGTGGTGAAGCAGGGATGCAGGTGTCTCTCTGTCTCTTTCCTCTCTACCCCCTAAATTTATCTCAGCCTCTAATTTATAAATAAATAAAGGAAAGCTAGTAAAAACAAACGTTGAAGGTTAGCAAAACAGCTCAGTTGGATGGTGTGTCTGCTTCACCAAGCACATGATCCCAGTTCTAGCTCAGTGTCCACCACATATGTGGAAACTTCCAGTGCTGTGATGGGAAGGAGTGAAGACTTAGCAACAAACAACCAAACAAAAAAAGAGTTATTTTAACTGATTTTCCCTTTCAATGTGCAACAGCAACTACTTTGAAAAGCTTATTATGTTCTTTTGCTTACATGATAATATGGTATTAGGAAAATACACTTAGGAGACTAGAAGTTATAAAAGGAATTCTTTGTTCCTCTTTCTGTCTGTCCAAAGTAAATCTTTTAGATACGGTCTGCCCTTATTTTGTTCTCAGACTAATCTTGACACCAGTCCTCAGAATAGTCAGCCTACTTTAGGGTCAATAATTGAGTTAAGGAGCATATACTTGCTTATTTTTGACAGATTTTCATATTTTACCCATTGGATATAGTCAAAACATTCAATATGAGAACAATGGAAGGTAGTTCATTATGGATTTGTGATTGTCATTTTATATTGGATCTATAATAAATCTCTAGCACAAAAGAGATTAATTTAAGTTAAATAAATGAAGTCAGCCTAGGACAAGGAAGCCATGGTGATGTTGAAACCAAAACAAACCAAACCAAGCCAAGCCAAGCCAAACCAAGCCACGCCAAGCCAAACCAATCCAAACCAAACCCAAAATAAACCAAAAAAAGACATATTAAAAAAAAAAAACTATGTCCATACTCTAGTTGCATAAACTCTAGTTAGAACCCTAGTAGTCTGAATCCAGCATTTCACTTTTGATCACTATTATGTATCAAATCTATAAACTGAAATTATTCATCATTATTTTTGCTTTCATTTAACTATGACTATGTGACCCTTCCCCAGGACCACAGCCAATACTTGCTGTATCCAGTGTAGAATATGTCTACTACTACCTTAACACTTTTCTATATTTTGTATGACTTAATAAGAACTGGTGATTGTACAGTTAAAGGTCATGCATTGGAGCTGACAAAAATAGCTCTCTTGTCTAGTGCACTGATTTGCCATGTGCACAACCCAGGTTCAAGCCCAGCTCCCACCTATAGAATAAAGTATTGGTGCTGTATTTTGTTTCCCTTCTCTTTCTGTATCTCTGTCTCTGCCTGGTAAAGTCAGCCAGAACTGGTGAGGACCCAGATGCAAGCAACTGTGCATATGAACACATACAAAGCTAAAACTCAAAAAGAATGTTAAAATCAAGAAAAAAAAAAAAACACAGTGAAGGAATAACTACAACAAAATCAGTGTAAGATTGATATACTAAAAATTACAAAATATTTTTGAGAGAAATGAAAGAAAAATGGAAACTCAATACTGTCAAATGACAATTCTTGTCAAACTGATACATAAATTAAATAAGTCTTCTTTTAAATTTATTCTGTCTTTCACTTTCTGCAGACATTGACAAAAGTATTCACAGTTTTATGTGTAAATACAGGTACATAGAATAGTCAAAACAATTTTGAAAATGGAGAATGAATTTGGAAGAATTTCACTACTCAATTTCAAAACTTCTGAAAAAGAGTTAGGAAGACAATAAAGTACTGGCATAGGCTAGACATATAGATCAATCGAATAGAATTGAGTGTACAGAAATAAATTCTCATAATTATAGTCAATTGATTTTTAACAAAGGTACCCAAGGAACTCACTGGGGGAAGAAGGTTGTTCTAAAATTGGTGCAGGATTGAATAGCTACATGAAGAATGATGAATTCAGAAATTCATCTTATACTACACATGCAAATTAACTTACAATTGATTATACATTTAAATGTAAGTTCTAAAAGAACATAATGTTTAGTTTTAACCATAGGTAAAATTCTTATGAACTTGGATAAGCAAACTTTTTTTTGGCTATTATTCTGAAAGCAAGTCATAAAGAAAAAAAAATAGATAAATTTGACTCCATAGAAATTATCCAGAAAACATAACTAAAACATAAGGTAAAAAATCTCTGACAAGCCAAAACTGAGCAGTTCTCTGGTAAAAATAAAAATAATAAAACTAAATAAATAAAATATGAGAAAGGCGGTATGAAAAAATATTCGCATAGCATTTATCTGGTTAAAGCACTTCTTCTTCTAGCGTTTGCCCTTCTTCCGTAGCCAGTTTATGGCTTTGAAAGTGACTGGGATCCATGTGGATTCAGTCGGCTAGGAAGGATCGTCAGTTTCCCCAATGAATGGGTACTCACGGGATGCACCACGGGAAGGTCGATCCAATGCATCCCATTAAAGCACTTATAAGATGTAAATAGTTTATACAAGAGAATCCATTAAAGGCTAGCATTCAAATGTGAAGACGTTCGTGGTCATTAGGGAGTTAAAAATAAAGAAAAATAAACCTCTTACAGTACCCTACAGGATATCCATTACTAATAACAGACAAAATATGTTGGCAAGGAATATGTGGGGTAACAACAATCATCCTTATATTGCTGATGAAAATATGAAATGGTCCAGTTACTTTTATAAGTATTGTGTAATAAAAATGAAATGGCATGTTCCCATAAAGACTTTTATATAAATAGTCATAGAAAAATTACTCATAATAGCCCCAACTGGGATCATCCTAAGTATTAATCAACTTTACAGTGGACAGTCAAAACATGGTTTCCATCTAATTGAACACAATTCAGCAATGAAGACATAGTTAACTTGTGACACATGTCATGTTATGGATAAAACTCAAAAACACTATGGGAAGATTAATAAGCCAAATGCATGTTCTAATAAGGCAAAATAAACAAACTATATTATTATTCTTTTAAAATTATTTTATTATAGGAGGATTTAATTGTTTATATTATAACCTTTAACTCGTAGGCACAACCACTTTTCTCTCCTTCATAAATATCTGGGAGTCACATAATCCTCTAACCTAGGGCCCCTCCTCCATAAAACATTAGCACCACAGTGTTCCTTCATCTCAACCCTTTTCCCTCCTTTCTTGGAGTTCTTTGCTTTGGAATAATACACCACATCCAGTCCAAGTTTCACCTTATGCTTTCCCTTACTGTACTTTATTTTTAAGTTCCACCTAAATGAGATCATTCAGCATTGGTATTTATCTTGTTGGCTTGTTTCACTTAACATGATACCTTCAAATTCTCACCAACATATTGCAAAGAAGATAAGCTCATAATTTTAACAGATGTCAAGAATTTCATTGTGTGTATCATAACTTTCCTAGCCATTCATCTGTTGTTGGCCACCTCAGTTGCTTCCAAGTTTGGGGGCTGTTACAAACTGTGTTGCTATGATGTAGGTGTGCATAGATCTTTATGGAGAGGTGTCTGTTTTCCCTGGATAAAGTCTCAGGAGAGAAACTCCTAGTGTTCTGATGAATTATCAGACTGTTTTCCAGAAGGCTTGGACCAATTTACCAGCATTGTAGGAGTGTCCTTCTCTTCCTCCACATCTTTTCCAACAGTTGGTGTTTCCATCTTTTCTAATGTATGGGATTCTCAGAAGTGTAAAATGGTATCTTACTGTTTTTACATTTCCTCGATCATCAGTGACTGAGTTTTTTTTTTTTTAATTATCTCTTGGCCCTGCAGATCTCTTATTGGGAGAAGACTTTGCACATATCTTGTTTATCCACTACACACACAAGATTTTTTTAAACTGGGTGTTTGTCATTTTGCTGATGAATTTGTTCAATTCTCTGTGTATTAAGGCTACTAGTCCTCTGTATGTTATACAACACAGAAATGGTTTCTCCAACTCCATTGGGCCTCTTTATTCTGTTGGAAATTCCCTTTGCCATACAGAAAACTTTCAGTTTGATGGAGTCCCATTGGTCTATTTTTGCTTTTATTTTCTTTGGATTTGAATAGTAGAAAATATTTCTAAAACTTACTTGGAAGGAAGTTTTGCCTATACTTTCCTCTAAGTATTTGATGATTTCTGGCCAGCCTCTAAATATTTAATGCATTTGGAATTTATTTTTGTATAAGTTGAAATGTGGTGCTTCAATTTCATTCTTCTGCATGTTTCAATCCAATTTTCACAACTCTCTTTGTTAAATAGACACTCCTTTCTCCATGTGATATTTTGGGGTCCCTTGTTAAAAGCTAGTTGTTTGTTGGTGTGGGGACTTGTTTCTGAGGGCTCTAAATTCTCTTCCAACAGTTGTTTGCTGTGATTTCAGTATCAGTCTGTGGTGGTATACCTGGTTGAGCACATTACCATGTGCCAAGACCCAGATTTAAGCACCCAGTCCTACCTGCAGGGTTTCCGATGTCTCTTTTTCTCCTCCCCCTTTCAATCTCCTCTCCCTATTCTCAGCTTCTTTGTGTCCTCTTAAATAAATAATAACATTAAAAACATATTTTAAGGAATATATCAAGCCATTTTGATTATGGTGGCTCAGCAGTATTTTTGAAGTTAGGAAGGATGATGCCTCTTCCTCAGGACTGCTTCCTCAGGATTAATATATATCCTCCAAATAAAATTTTGTATTTTTTGTCATATTCTCTTGAAGAATTTTGGTGGACCTTACACTAAATCTGTACATAGATCTGAGTAGAAGTCATTTTGATGCTATTTATTCTTCCAGCCCATGAACATGAGCTGTCTCTCCATTTCTTTATATCTTTTTCTATTTCTTGGGGAAGTGTCTCATAGTTTTGAACATAGAGGTCAGGTCTTACACTTCCTGTGTTATGTTTATCCCTAGATATTTAATTTTGTCATTATGGTGAATAGAAATGATTTCTGGATCTCTTCTTCTAGTATTCTGTCTGCATATAGGAATACCACTTATTCTGTATTTTGACTTTACGGCCTTCCACCTTACTATGTTGCTTGATAATTTCCAGGAGTTTCCTATTAGATTCTTTTGGATTTTCTATGAATACTAAAATACCCTCTGTAAATAGTGATAATTTGACTTTATTTCTTCCAATATTTATCCTTTTAATCTCTTTCCCTTGTTTATGTTTAATAGCAGTGGAGACAGTCCACTGTTTGTACCTAAAAGTAGCTGGAAAAAAATTCAGCTTCTCTTCATAAACATTAGTGGTTTCCTGGTAGTAAAGATAGAAAGAGGCTTAGCTAGGAGTGGACATGAATAATATTAATGAGAATAAAAATATTTTAAAATGGTTCATATTAATGTTTGCACAACAAATTGAAGTTACTAAAAGTTATCAATTTGCAAAATTGAAATAGGTGAATTATATAATGTATAAGATATAATTCAATACAGTTATTAAAATATGAGGAAGCTTACTCTATGTTGTGTAATTTTTTTCCTTTGAATAGTGTCTCGGATAATTCATTTTTTGGCATTACAGGGAATTTGTATTCTGGTCAAATGTAATATCTAGTTATTTTGATTTGATTTGCTAACTAATATCTTATTATGTGCAAAAGAAGATCATAGCTTCAAATTCTGACCAGCTGACCTAAAGTATTGATGAATGCTATCAACTTAAATAGCAACAGATATTCCAGTTTTACCTAGGAATATAGAATTAAATTTGATACTTTTGGAGGCATGGCCACAGAGTAACAGGGAACAAAATTATCTCCCCAAAACAACAAATATATACAACTATTGAACTTAACAAAACTCACCAACTACAACTAAAATATACATAGAAGTACCACCACCTCAAGTGGGTTATCATGAATGTAGTTGGAGTGAGAAGCAAACCAACTAAAAGTACTGGTAGAGAATGTTCCATCCTCCGAAGGGAGGACCGACAATATACTCTATGGTACACCCAAGGAAGATTGGTCCTAATATTGGGGCAGAAGATAGCTGTAGAAATATTAGTCAACCCACAGCTGCAACCTTGGGAAAACTAATGTAGCTTCAGATGGAGGGAATGAGGACACATAACTCTGTTAGTGGGAACTATGCAGAATCATACCCCTGTTATTTTATAATTTTGCAGATCAATGTTGTCACTAATAAAATTTTTAAAAAATCAAGAAAAAGAAAAAAAATAGGATTTTCAACATTATTTCAGTTAACTTATCTTTCTTTGAAGAGAACTTAAAATAAATTTCAGATATTTATAAAAGGAGCAACTTTACAATATGTTCTCTTTGCCTCAACAATCTGTTTTCAACTACAAAGAACAAGGTCACTCTTATTCAAGAAAGACTTGGAACAATTTGTTTCTCCAGAAAATTTGCTAAAAATGCATTTAAGATTAATTGTGTGAAAAGCTTCTGAGAATTCTTAAGAACAAGATGACCTATTGTCTTTTTTATATACTCAGGAATAACTGCCTAATATACTTTTATAGTTCTATATTTTTGTAACAGATGCAAACTTTTAAAATTATTCCTATAAATTAAAGATTAGTGGTTATTATTTCCTATGGCATATCCTACATGCATGAAAACTGTAAGATATTTATTTCTCATGATTTCTACATGATCTTCATAGAGATAATATGGAAAACAATACATTTCGTTGGCTAAAATGCAGAGTGGAAAGAAATCAGTTCATACAAGCATATAAAAACATGGAACTGTGGTGGCAGGAACTGTGTGAAATTAATCCCCTGTTATCTCACAATCTTGCTAATCATTTTTTATCTCTAATAAAATTAAGGAAAAGTATTGTTCAATACACAACAATAAAATACAGTGGAATGTCATATTTTAATTTTTAAACAACTTCAAGGAGATATGATCACACTTATGAGCAAACTTAAGAAATAAGAACCAAAAAGAGAAGCACAAAGTAAAACTTGAACTTGTTGGATGTATTGCACCAAGGCAAAGGATTCTGGGGATGGAGGACAGGGAGAGGGTTGGGGGAGTAGGAGGATTTCAGGTCTTTATATGATGATGGGAAAGGGACTAAGCTGAGGGTGAGAATGAGACATTTATCTTGGTGAGATAGAAAATTGTACTCATATGCAGACAGCTGTACTATAAACCATTATCCTCTCCTCCTCTTCCTCCTAACAACAGCAAAAACAACATAAAAAAACAACTTTAAAAAAACCTGTTTCCTATGCACACAGATATGACGTGGTGGCAGCCATGTTTGAATAGCTGTAAAGCTGCTAGTAATTCCTGAGTTACTGGGATTTAGCATGCTCTCAATATTAGAAAGGTTCAGCAGGAGACTCAGTTGTAGATGAGAGAACTGTTAAGACACCAAAGGTAAGAGGAATGCACCATAGAATAGATTCCTAACTATTGTGAGGTATATAAAGCACATTTCAACAAATCTTTATTATGACAGATCTGCTTGACTTCCTCCCGAGTCTCTAGTGCCAGGATGCAATAGCCTGAAACTCTCCTAAAGCATCTGGCAGAAATTACATCAGAGAACATCAAAACATATGAACAGTGTGTTTCAGTAGCCAATAGACAAAATATAAGGGCATAAATGTAAATTTGTGTAAATGTAAATACCAAATACAAGTGATAGGTGCATTTTAAATCTGAGGAATAAAAACCAATAGCAATAAAATCACAATGCTTATACATAGAACTTTTTTTTTTGACTAATACTATGTGTAGATTAAAAGATGATATAGGCTGGGGTAGATAGCATAATGGTTATTCAAAGAGATTCTCATGCCTAAGGCTCTAAAGTCCCAGGTTCAATCTCTGTACCACCATAAGCCAGCATGGAGCAGTACTCTGATAAAAAATAAATAAATAAATTTATGGGAGCTCCTGTGGACTAAGAGTGTTCAATAAATGGTAATCCCTTCCACTAAAGGGGGTTTTAAATTCATTCTAGTATCTACTAGGGCCAACAGTGACTTATGAACATGAATTATCTATCCTTTTCTGTAGTTTACTTCTAGACTTTGAAGAAAGACTGAAGTAGCAGAGAATTAGAGGTAAATAGACTTGGTATAAGCCACTGGCATTATTATAGTTTATTCCCTACAGAGCTCATTCATTTTCACTAGTTTGTTTTAAAATAAAAATTCCATTATGACAGACATTTTCTGTTAACAACAACAACAAAAGCAATGTGTACACAGGCTGGGGTGCACTTTCTTTTTCTCTTCATACTTCAATCACCACATGAAATATCTTTGCATAACTTTCCCCCATCCTTCCTTACAAACTGAAAAAAGAGCCAGGTGATGGAGCACCTGGTTGAGTGCACACATATTACAAATTGAAACACGGTTATCTTTGTAGTTCTACGGAATCTTGTTCATTATAAAAGATTATTTTGGATCATGATTTAAACTGTATATTGCTAGGTTTCTCTATTAGTATGAGCAAATCCAGTCTAGAGACAATAGCTTCTTCAATCTGTCCGTTTTATTTTATTCATAATTTTTCCTGTTCTACAAATATTTGTTAAACAATATGAATATTAGGAAGAGAGATCTATTTCTATATTAGCACACTGTCAACCAGCTTCTCTTTCTTTCTTTCTTTCTTTCTTTCTTTCTTTCTTTCTTTCTTTCTTTCTTTCTTTCTTTCTTTTTGCCTCCAGGGTTATTGCTAGGGCTTGATGCCTGCACTACAAATCCACTGCTCCTGGAGGCCATTTTCCCCATTTTGTTGTCCTTGTTGTTACCCTTGTTGTTGTCATTATTATTGTTGTCATTACTATTGTTGTTGGATAGGACAGAGAGAAATCAAGAGAGAAGAGGATACAGAGAGGGGGAAAGAAAGGCAGACACCTACAGACCTGCTTCACCATTCGTGAAGCGACTCCCATGCAGGTGGGGAGCCAGGGGCTCAAACCAGGATCCTTATGGCAGTCCTTGCGCTTCGCACCATTTGCACTTAACCCACTGCGCTACCACCCAACCCCCTAATGTTTTTCCTTTTCTACAAATACTTGTCAAACTGTATGAATATTAGGAAGAGAGAGCCATTTCTATATTAACACACTGTCAGCCAGTTTCTATCTATACATGCAAACTATTTTTCTCTTTCATCTTTGCCTTTTTTTTTTTAGAATTATAGAAGTACAGCTGGGGCATTGCTTAATTGTTATAGCAAAACCATTTCATGCCAGATACTTTATCATCTTTTGTTCAATTCCAGGCATCAACAAAGTTCCAGAACTGAGAATGTTCTAGCAAAAACAAACAAACAAACAAAAAACCACTCTCTCTCTCTCTCTCTCTCACACACACACACACACACACACACACATACCACAAGGAATCACAACTGATTTTCAAAATTACTGTACACTTTGTGAAATGTTTGGACATAAGCATATTCCTGTGATACCATCACGAAAATAAAGGTACTAAAACTGCTTATCACCTATGTTCTTTTTTGTTATTGTTTATTTATTTATTTATTTTCCCTTTTGTTGCTCTTGTTGTTCTCTTTATTGTTGTAGCTATCATTGTTGCTGTTATTGATCTCATCATTGCTAGATAGGACAGAGAGAAATGGAGAGAGGAGGGGAAGACAGAGAGGGCAAGAGAAAGACTGACATCTGCAGACCTGCTTCACCGCCTGTGAAGCGACTCTCCTGCAGGTGGGGAGCCAGGGGCTCAAACTGGGATCCTTACGCCAGTCCTTGTGCTTTGTACCATCTGCGCTTAACCCGCTGTGCTACTGCCTGACTCCCACCTATGTTGTTTTGTGTCAGTGAGTGTATCTTCCTTCACATATTTTACAATACATAATTCTGCATTATTAGTTACAGGTATATGTTACACTATAGATATAGATATCTAGAAATTATTTCTTCTTCCATAACTGAAACTTTTCTGCTCTTGTTCATGTTTTATTCCATGCTAAAGTGAACATGAAAATAAGAAATAACTTTTTGTAAGAACAGAGTCACAGATGTTTCTCACTGTTATGAACTCTTCCAGCAAAGGAATGTGACACAGAGAGAAACTCATCTAGCTAATTTAATTTAATTACAGCCCATTAGACTTTATCTTTTTGAATTTTTGAGTTGTGTATCTCTAGGATCCTCTTAAACATCAAACAAGACAAAATCCATTGTGCTTCATTTCTCTTTTGATTTTAGTGTGAAGTAATGACTTTAAACATTCTCATATGTCCAACTAAACTGCTATTGAGTATAGTTTTACATATTTTACCAAACAATCTCTAGTTGCAGGTTGTAAGCAAGCAATGGTTTTTGCATAATATAAGAATGACATTGGAAATTGAGAACAAACAAGTAATTCAATTGCTTCAGTTCCATCCTTCTTGTCTTAGATCCTTATTTCCACCACTCATTCACTATTTTTTAATGTTTGACATGGATTAAAGCATTTCCTAGATTATTTCTAAATGGATAAAGGAATTAATTTTATCCTTCAGTACCAGGCTAGCTTCACCAGAGAGAGAGACGAGGAACCCGTGGTGGAGCAGGAACGCAGTGCAATGTCTTTATTGATCAGAGACAACACCTTTATATATATCTTTAACTGGAAGTGACAAGTGGGAAAAGGAAATGGCTAGGAGAGGGGGTGGAGAAAAGAAAAGAGCTCAAAGGTAGAAAGCTTTCATAGCAGCTGTTGCGAAGATTCTAACCAGTGGGATTAACCAATAACCTGCAGGCAGGGAAGGTCTCAGGTAAAACAATGATTATGTAAATAGACCACAGCATCAGAATAAGGGGGCTGCCCGACACCTAAGACTGTTCTAAGTATTCACCATTATCTTACCCTTTTATAGACATAGAGATTAAGCATCATAGGTCTAGTGGATCAAAGTTCATGTAGATAATTGGAAATGTAATATGAATTGATTTCAGTAATTATTTTGCTATCAAAACTATCCTCTTTCCAGTTCACTCTATAAACTCATTATTTTCTCTAAAAGTGTAAAAGACAAATTGACTTTTCCCCCAAAGAGGTCACTTTCAAGTAGACTACATTATTGTAACCTTATTAATTAATCTGAAATTTTCCTATGTTAAGAGCCAATAATAAGTTTTTAATCTGTCAATTGTAAATTGACAACTACTATTACAGTCCTACTTTGGGACATGTAGGATTACATTCGTGTAATAATAAACACTTAGGTAAGTGCAGGTAAACACCCACATAGATACACGGACACAGTTGTTCAATTAATTTCACTTCCCTTAATGTGCCACATTGCCTTCTCAGTACTATTTTAACAATGCCATATCGTCTGAATGAAAGGAGAGAACATATTATCAGACTTCAAAATGGCTTATTCTTGGAGAGATGACCTTAGCAGAAGGAAAGAGTAGCATGGGCTGATGAGTGGTTTTGGTAGATCTGAGAACTACTAGTGCAGTGCCAAGTAAGTCTCGTAAATATACAACCTTTGCTGGTACATGTTTTAGAACTAACAAATCACCATTTTTAATTTATGATTTTAATCCATAATTGGTGTGAATTAATAATTCTGAATGCATATATTTCATGTATATCTTCAAACAGGCTCCTAATCTACTTTGTACCCTCACCCTATGCATCTGAACATCTGAATCAGGAAACTTTGACTTGTGCTGTCTTTTGAAGCTACTTGCATCATATGAATAATGCTGGAAAAAGTGTTTTTGTGTGTGTGTGTGAGACTTCAGGACAACAAAATAATATCTTTCAAAGTATTTATTTATTTTTATTGGATAGATAGACATTGATAGGGGGAAGAGAAATAGACACACACATACACACACACACACACACACACACACACACACACACACACACACACACACCTTCAGCACTGCTTCATTGCTTGTTCTCCCCTCACATACACCTGCAGGGAGGAGCCAGATTCCTTAGGCATGGTAGCATATGTGCTCATGCAGGCCCACCACTGCCCAGCCCCTAAAGAAAAAAAAAATTTATTTATTTATGTATTTTTACCAGAGCACTGCCCAGCTCTGGCTTATAGTGGTGCAGGGGATGGAACCCAGGACTTTGGAGTCTCAGGCATGAGAGAATCTTTGCTTAACCATTATTCTATCTAACCCTTTCCAAGAAAAAAATACCTTTTTTAAAATTATTGTTTTTTTATTTATTCCCTTTTGTTACCTTTATTGTTTTATTGTTGTAGTTATTATTGTTGTTATTGATGTCGTTGTTGTTAGATAGAACAGACAGAAATGGAGAGAGGAAGGGAAGACAGAGGGGGGAGAGAAAGATAAGACACCTGCAGACTTGCTTCACCACCTGTGAAGCGACTCCCCTGCAGGTGGGGAGCCAGGGGCTGGAACCGGGATCCTTACGCCGGTCCTTGCGCTTTGCACCACCTGTGCTTAACCTGCTGTGCTACCACCTACTCCCAAGAAAAAATATCTTTATAATAGTCCTACTCACTAAATGAAAAATTTTCACATATTTACAGATATGAGCAGTAGTACATTTAAGCATAGTATGTTCTATCAGTTCAATTTAACTAGATATTGTTGCAATTATTAGTATTTTACTTCAAATTTTCTTTTTTGGTTGTAGACACAAAGATGCATATATGTCTTATTCCTAAATCAGGAAGGTAAGTGAGCAGCAAATAAAACTGGAATTAATTATTTGAATGCAGTCTGGATTGGTTATCTTTATACTGGGTGAGCATTGCTAAGACACTCACTTTCTTCTTTGATCTTTGACTTTGATTCTGTACTCCCTTCATATTTGTTAGCCTGAGTTTTTTGTTATTCATGGGGGTAGAACAAAATTTCTGAGATTAATCATTACATCTTTACTCTTTTCAGTTTAGTCTTGGATTTTAGAAGAGGTTATTGCTTGCTCTACAGTTAGTCATCTTCCCATGTCTAAACTATCAATCTCAGCTGCTGGCTAATTTTGTTAATATTCAATTTATTATTGCATATCTTAACTGTTGAAGGGTGTGTGTTGTAGTGGATTCAATTTTTTTTTATTACCAGCAGGGTTATCGCTTTGGTTATGAGCTTGAAGAACCAATCTACTACTCCTGGTGAGCTTTTTTTTCTTTTTCTTTCCCCTTTTGACATAGAGAGAAATTGAGAGGGAAGAGAGAATTCAAGAGTGAGACATAATGGGAGACACCTGTAGCACTACTTTACTGCTTGTGAATTTCCCCTAGCCCCTGCAAGTGGAGACTGGGACCTTGAATCTGGGTCATTTCACATGGTAGTATGTGTGCTCTACCAGGTGTGCTACTACTCAGCCACATTGTAATGGTTTTTTTTTTAAAAAAAAAAACAGATAGAAAAGGCAGAGGGAGAGAGGAAACAACACCAGAGCACTCCTTCTGTACTGTGGAGAGTGGGGGCTTGAACCCAAGTCATAAGCATGACGAAGCTGGGGCTTTACTAGGTAAGATGCCTCTTGTCCTGGTAATGAATTTTTAATTTACAAAATTATAGGGAAGAGAACGGTATACAGAATTTTTTTTGTCTTATTAAAATTCTTCTTTATAGCTCACCAAGATATCCTGGAACCCCACCTTCCCAGTGACCTACCTAGCTAGGGAGAGATAGAAACAGGCTGGGGTTATGAAGGGACCTGTCAATGCCCATGCCCATGCCCATGTTCAGCAGAGAAGCAATCACAGAAGCTAGACTTCTGAATTCTGAATCTCATTAAGATCTTTGATCTATACTCCCAGAGGGATAAAGAATTGCCCCATTACCTGAAGAGAGGCAAAAGTTAGTAAAGTCACAGGATCATCGGAATATAGATAAGATAGCTTTTCCTAGTTTTTCCAATGTGAAGACCCAAACTCTTATCTGCTATTCTCTTATCTTTAGGTTCCTGATTATTAAACAATTTTTTTCTGCTTTGTAACTTAATGATTTTCAGCCACCAAGTTGCAGATGCTACCATGATGCCAACTTGATTTCCCTGGGTAGAGGACCTTACCAATGTGTCCTGGAACCCCACCTCCCCAGAGCCCTGCACCACTAGGCAAAGACAGAAACAGGCTGGGAGTAAGGATCAACCTGCCAACACCCATGTCCTGTGTATAAGCAATTACAGAAGCCAGATCTACCACCTTCTGCATCCCCTAAAGAGTTTTTGGTCCATACTCCCAGTGGGATAAATAATAGGATAGCTTCCAGTGAACGAAGATGGAATACAGAACTCTGGCAGTGGGAATTGTGTGGAACTGTACCACTCTTATCCCACAATCTTGCCAATCATTATTAAATCACTTAAAAGTAATTGTTTAAAGAGGGTGTTAATTTAGTTGATAAACATTTGTGTGTCTAACAAGTCCTACACTTAAGTCCACAATTCCAATTCTTATATATCCCCCCTGAAATTCCTTCTCTGGAGTCTTTTTCTCTCTGGGAAATTGATTCTTTGGTTTAGTGTTGTTAAGCACTATCAGCAAGTAGCTTTGCTAGGTATGTGACAGGTGGTTGCTCTAATGTCTGCCAGCTGTAATTGTGGCCAGCTGCAATAAGCAGGGGCCAAATGCTTTCACAGCTGGTATCCTGGTATACAGCAACTCTACCATAATGCATATTTTATTTGATACATGTAGCAATATCCCTCTTCTAACCCCAATTTCTAGTAATTAACTACATACCCATTATGGTATTGATAGAAGAGATTTTCAGAAATTCTGCAGTGATTTACTGGTAGGTACACATCTACACTTTTAAGAGAGGTACACATTTTAGCCTTTTTCTGTGATGCATTAATCTAGGTGGCAGAGTCTGGGTTTTCTCTCCCAAAGAAGGATGTTCTGACAGACCTGTTAGTGGTATGTGTTGGTTCAGTGCTCACAGGGAACAAGGTTCCTAGCTGCCCTCGTTTTCTCATCAAAATGACATCCATCATTAGATAAATGTCAGCAGAAATTATGGTGGTTTTACAGAAACTTCAGGAAATTTCTCTTATAAATATAAAATACCACTGGTGGAAATTTAGACATCTATTTTTTTATAATATTTATAAAAAGGAAACACTGACAAATAGTCATCTATTTCTTAGTAGAAATAGAACCTTTTTGAAAATGTGTGCTTTTTGATTCAATGTAAATTATGAGCACTTAAAATGTCAACATCATGGCAAAAATGCTCAAATATTCTCTCCTACAACAAAACTGTAAGTCTTTTTTGACTTTTCTTTTTTTAAATAAAAAACAAGATTGACCAAACTGAGGAATTCAATGGTATATTTAACTCAAGCATTTGAAATAGTATATCTTTAAATTTGACAATATTTCTTTAAAAATTTTTATTATCTTTATTGGAGACAACCAGAAAGCGAGGGGAAGGGGGTGGCAGAGAGGGAGAGAGACAGAGAGATACCTGCAACCCTGCTTCACAACTTGTGAAACTTTCCCCCTGCAGGTGGGGACTGGAGCTTGAACCTAGGTCCTGGCACATGGTAACATGTGGGCTCAACCAGGTGCACCACCATCCAGGCCCAAATTTAACAACATTGACATGAACAAAGCTAGAACAAGTTAGTTTACTATATGACACCAACAAGGACAAACATGTGCTATAAAAAACTTCAATTATATTTATGAGGATGAAATAATTAGTTTATTAGCATGTTCATCTGGGAAAGAAAAAATAAAGGCTTTCTCAGAAAGATAATAGATATACTATATATGGATGATAACCATATTAATAACTATAGTTAAATAGGAGGTGAAATATGGGTCATAAAAAGAGAGTAATTACCTCTCATATAATATAAGCAGTTCCTATATTTGATCACAGGAGAGCACTGTTCATCCACAAAACATTTTTTGTTTTAAAGAGATAACCTGAGTCTTTGTGAGCCAGAAGAGGTTTGATGTGGCAAATTATATCGCCTTTATTATTGATTCATAGCTATAAAATATATATTCTTCTCATAGAGAAATGGATATATATGATCCAGATTTTTATATGCTGTCAGTGTGCTGGTCTTAAAATCAGTTAGCAAATACACATATATCCTTCTGGTACCAAGATATAAGACAGCAAGTCACCAACAAAATGTATTTGCCCTCAGAAAGAGAAGTGATTTGAAAATCTTGTTTTGCGATTTAAGTGTTTCATTTAACCATGATCTAAGTTCATATCAGTAACACTTAACATAAATATTTAGTACATATAAGTACCCAAAATAATCTGTTAAATGTTCCTAAGTATGTAGTATGCATATGCTTCTTATTTAAGTAACTTTTAAAAGTTCTTTTTAGCTAAGCAACTGTCTGGGGGGATTTAGCAAAAAAAAAAAAAGTGATTTTTTTAAATAAGATTGCTTCCCAAGAGATTAAATAATTTCTCATAAAGGTTATACATTATAAAGAAAGGCTGGGAGCATGGATTGACCTGCCAACACTGATGTTCAGAGGAGAAGCAATTACAGAAGCCAGACCTCCCACCTTCCGCACCCCATAATGATCCTGCATCCATACTCACAGAAGGATAAAGAATCAGGAAGCTTCCAATGGAGGGAATGGGGTGTGGAACCCTGGTGGTAGAAATTATATGAAATTGTATCCCTTATTCTATAGATTTTTTTTATCATTATTAAATAAATAAAAATAATAAATGACAAACTGGGAATTTTATTCTAAAATCACTTATACCAATTATATAGGAAAATTGATATAATTCTAAATCATCTAATCTTCCAATGGCTATGCAAACAAGTTTGATATTACTACATCTATTATGTGAATATTTTATACTGTCCAGAGTATGAATTATTATTTTTGATAATTTTTTAAACTTTAACCAAACTTGTTCTGTGTGATTGAAATGTGTACATCCACATAATTATAAGTTGGCTATGGATATAGAGCTTGAAGTTACCAATTTCATATATTTATTTCTTCCCTCCCTAATACACATGCCATTCTCTCCTCATTTCTTACAGAAGTCTAGTTTTTTAGGCATTCTGACTACAGAATTAGGCCCTTCTATGTTTAAACCAGCCACTGATATTCACAAATAAATCAGTTGATGAGATAATTGACCTAGTTTCTCATCTCTGCTATCAGTCTAGGAGCCAGAGATAGATGAGTATTCCCTAGAATTCTCTGGAACACAGCATTGGAAACAAACACTTTAAAAGGCAAATAGAAAAAAAAAAATGAGTGTGGTAATTTGCAACCATCATTGCTGATAGGCACTCAGTTTTCTAATCTCATCATTCATTTAAATAAACAGGCAGTGAGTTCAAGCCACTTTTCCCCTCAAACACAAGACAATTTTTTTCTCAAAAATTTTATTAGGCAAATCCTACATATTTGTGAATGTAGAACTATCTAATGAATTATTTTTGAAAAATTTAATACAGAAGTCTTTTGATACTATGTAAAGAAAGTCTGAAAGTACTAGAGGAAAAATATCTGCTGAAAAAATATATAGCATAGAATAAATTAGGATTCACCTTCATATGAAAAAGTCATGTAGGGGCTGGATGGTTTGCACCTGGTTTATCACACATGTTACAGTGCACAAGAACCCAGGTTTAAGCCCTCGCTTCCCACTTGCAGGGGGATGGCTTCACGAGTGGTGAAGCAGGTCTGAGGGTGTCTCTCTTTCTCTCCCTTTATCTACCCTAACCTCTTGTTTTCCTGATGTCTCTATCCAGCAAATAAAGATAATAACAATTTAAAAGGAAACAAATCACATAGAAGAAAAATAACCTGACATTTTTTATTTATTATTTTTTTGCGGGAAAGAGAAACTCAAACTTTTGTATGTGTATATTACAGATTATAAATTTATAGTTATACTTTTCATCAAATGTAGTCATCACACTATATATTTTTTCAAAGGATCAAATAACAAGTATAGTAAATGCTTTTTCTAAATGTTTAAATAATTTATAATTTTAAATATACTAAGCATGCATAGTTGAAAAATACTGAAGACAATTAGTTGATAATAACAGTGTATTAAAAATATACCAGTGGGGCTGTGTGGTCCCTATCTTGGTAGACTGGACATTCTCCTGTGCATGAGCATAGGAATTCATGCCCCAGACCTTAATCTGCAAGGTGAGGGACAGGGATGTTTCACTAACAGTGGAACATGCTGCAGGTATCTTTCCTCTCTTCTTTCTCTCTTTTTAAAAAATATTTATGATTTTATAGAGACAGAGAGAAATTGTGAGGTGAGGGGAGATAGAGAGGGAGAGAAACAGAGAGACACATGCAGCCCTATTCACCACTGGTGAAACTTTTCCTCTGCGAGTGGGGACCAGGGGCTTGAATGCAGGCCTTTGCAAACTATAGTCTGTGTGATTAACTAGGTGTGCCACTGCCTGGACCCTCTTTCTTCTCTTCTCTATTTCCCTCTTTCTCTCACCATCCATCATCTATATAGTAAGTGGTCATGATCTTGGTTCCAGAAAGCACAGCAGGTTCATTTCACTGGTGAGGATAAGTTATATACCAGTTGTATGGAAAAAGGGGGGCTTTAGATGAGATTCAGTGGTGATTTTGCATTTTGCATTCTTTTCTCTTACAGTACCCTGAGAATATTTATAAAGTATTTTTCTTTTTATTTAACTTTTTAAAATGATCTTTATTTATTTATTTGATAGAGACAGCTAGAAATCCAAAGGGAAGCGGGTGATAGAGAAAGGAGAAAGATAGAGACACCTGCAGTGCTGCTTCACCACTGGCAAAGCTTTTGCCCTGCAGATGGGGACTGGGGGCTCGAATCCTGGTCCTTGCATATTGCAACATGAGCGCTCAACCTAGTGTGTCACCCCCCGACCCCCTAAAGTGTATTTCTTTAGCTAACATTGGAAAGTAATTCAGGTAAAGAGAAATAAGAAAAGATACTAAATACGTAGGTACTGTCATGTCATTTCTTCATAATGGCATCTATGATACGGTATTGGTTCTTCTAATCAAATATGGTTTGGAGCAGTTGCACAAAATAATATCATTTGAGCTATTCTTGATTAAATTCAAACAACAAAATAATGTAGGCATATTTTCTTGAGCATGTCTCTTAGAAAAAGTAACAAAGACAGTTTTTGATCTCTTTACCCCCTAATAATAGGTAGAATAATTACATTGTGAGAATAAGGCAAAAAAAAAAAAAAGACTTAAAGAAAAATAAATTAAATGGATTTCCTGGTATGTGTAGTATGTATAGAGAAGTCAAATGACTATGCTCAAAATTATATTAGAGACAATCATATATATTTTACATGCTACAATCATATACATTTTACATGTCACTAAAGTAAAGGTGATAATTTTTCTTTAGTCATTGAATTTACTCTGTTAAACCAGCTTCTGATCTTAAAATATAAATGTAGTTGGTTTCTCTTTGAAGTTGTTACATGGTACACTATAAATATACTTTCAAAGAACTTCTTGATACTAGAGTCTCATTTTCTCTTTACAAGAAGTGTACATAGGAGAGAAAAATAGTAGAGTTTTTCAGTCTTCAGAAAGGTTTTGATTAATCCAAAGTTAAAGTTTGAGGTTGTGAAGTCATCGAAAGTAACGAAGCAAAATTTCCTGCTGATTTTCGTCTTCATAGACATGTTCAGAGGTGCCCTTGGTATTTTATTTTCAAACAAAATGAAGATACTACCTAGCTATAACAGTTCTCCAGTTTGAATGAATTTGCATAAAAATTACTGGGAATTAGATATACCCAAGTTCTCCACTACAAATTTATGCCTAACAAGTACAAAACGCTACTGTCTGCAAATCAGTAAGAATGGTCAAGACACAGTCATATTTTACACTACACAGGTGATTTCTGAATGACTCAGCTTCAGAAAATGTTTCAGAAATATTTGTGAAATAATTTATATTTTATTTTACTACTAACATGCAGAATTATATTGAGATTTAGTGCTAGCATTTCTGTTTCATTTGCTGTGAATGAGAAAAAGAGTAAGAGGTAGAAAGTATTTGCTAGCTTCCAGAATTTTATTTTTCTTTCTTTCTTTTTTTTTTCTGTGTTCCAAAGTGGATTATCAAGTTATTTTTTTTTTTTTAACACAGGGGTAGAAATACTTTCAGAACTTTAGTGACTTATCATCCATTAGCACTGATTTTAAAAGCTAAGTCCTAGTCTAGCTAGGATAATGTGGTGGCCTGTACTACCTTGTACCTTCCCTCAAGTACTTTTGGATCATGTATGTAGACCGTCTGAAAGAAGTTCCTTCTGAAGTCAATCATATTTATTAGAGGAATTTGCTGTTGTATAATAGTACTACCATTGTAAGATAGATACTTTCATGAAAATTCTTGTCTACTTAACTGTTGAAACATAAAAAGAACTTATGGATGGCGGGTAAGTCCCTATGAATTCCAGGATGCTTTCAAAGGCTGCAAAACTCCTTCTGTAGTATTACTGTGGACTTTTGTCAGCTGTTATTTGAGAACTCTGAAATACCATGGAGTATGTTTTATTGCTTATGTCACAGAGGTGATTGCCTAACTTCTGCTTCATTGTGAGGGCTGGGAACAAGCTACACCATGCTATGAATAATGAGACTAGCAACTTCTGATAATAGAACATCTATGTTAGATTTAATTTATGATAATGAATTTGCCATCTTGAATTCTCTTAGGAAATAAGTGTACTTCAGCTGCATAAGGAAAACCTCATTTTATGAACTCTGTTGAATTGAGATCAACTGCCCATTTACAGTACTACTTTAGCTGTTCCCCATAGTTTTTCATTGCAAAATCTTTAAAGATATATATGTCACTGTTAACAATATACAGACCTTCTTTGGCCCCCCCCCGTGATGTATTTCATTTAAAATGGTTTTCATATAATTCTGAACTTCTTTTTTTTTTGTAATTTTATTTATTTATCTTCCCTTTTGTTGCCCTTGGTGTCTTTTTTTTTTTTTTATTGTTGTTGTAGTTGATGTTGTCGTTGTTGGATAGGACAGAGAGAAATGGAGAGAGGAGAGGAAGACAGAGAGGAGGAGAGAAAGACAGACACCTGCAGATCTGCTTCACCGCCTGTGAAGCGACTCCCCTGCAGGTGGGGAGCCGGGGGCTCGAACCGGGATCCTCATGCCGGTCCTTGCGCTTAGCGCCACCAGCGCTTAACCCGCTACGCTACCGCCCGGCTCCCAATTCTGAACTTCTTTAAATACAACATTACAAATAATTAAAGACACTGGAATCATGAGGTAGTATTATATATTATAAGGATAAGGCTAAAAGTCACGATTCACACCAAGATATTTTATGGTTTCGAGTTGGATTGTAAATGGGATTGAGTCTTTTATTTCCCTTTCCTCTGACTCCTTGTTTATATACAGAAATGCCACAGATTTATGTGTACTGATTTTTGTATTCCACTACTTTACTGAATTTATTAATTACTTCCAGTAGTTTTTGGTGGATTATTCAGAGTTCATTAGTTACATTATCATATCATCATCAAATAGTGATAGCCATGCCATCAGGATGCTCTGTGGCTGAGGTGTCAGATTTTCCTGTTAATATATCTTGGTGGGGGAGGGGTCAGTTAAGTGAATTTGTCAATGTAGAGTCTTCCTGTTGTTCCAGCCTTTGATCTGAGGGGACAACAGCACTGGAGAATTCTTTTCTCCTTAGTTCAAAAGAAAAAGGAGTATTTATTTCCCTAGCTGGTAGCCAGTGACAATGTAGCCCATAAAGGACTTCTCAGTCAGGTTTTTGCCATAAATACTGGTGAACCTTGTTCAATATCTTGATGGCCCCTGGGTTCATAGTTTAAATCCCTCCAAATTCCCTATCATTCTTCTTCTGACCAGGTGCTCATTTTTGTAACTACGAAAATGGTGCCTGCTGATACTGATCATGCTTGCTTTAGTGAATTACTTAAGAATTCATGTTGTAAATTGACTCATTTTAGGATATATATATATGCCTTCAGGGTTATCACTGTGCCTCAGCGCAGGGCTCCACTGCTCTTGGTGGCCACTTTTTTTGGACAGAGAGAATTTGAGAGAGGAGGGGGAGATAAAGAGGGAGAAAGCTAGACACCTGCAGATCTGCTTCACCACTTGTGAAGCTTACATCCCTACAGGTGCGTAGTGGGGAGTGGGGCTTGAACCCAGATCCTTGTGTGTGGATCCTTGCACCTCATACTATGTGCACTTAACCAGGTGCACCAACACACACACACACACACACACACACACACACACACTCTTATATACTTTTAAAAAATAATTTATTTGCTTTAACTCAAGACCCCAGAGTGACAGGCCGCAGTTGCTAATCCCTTACCATTCCACCTGAAGTTGGCTGGGATTTCTTTATCTAGCTGGCTGTGGGACCCTGAGCCAATCAGAGGACATTAATTTCAGCCAAATATGTATTTTTTCTTTTAAACACTGGTGGGTCCTTGTGGCAAATTCAATATTCTATAGCCCCTGACATCACAGGTTCAACACCCAGATCTAATTTCCTGTCACAGGTAATGTGCTCTTCTACGTAACTCCAGATATGGTACCAGCAGTTACTGAGTATGGTCTTTCTGAGTCCTGAGAATCTCTCTCTCACACATCTTTTTTTCATCCACTAAGCACACTTGTCTGAACTCATTTGTGATATAGTGAATTTCTGAAGCCACCTTGATTCTATTTTCTTGAGTTTTCAGGTGATTTTTATTGCTTTTCCAATTGATTGGGGAGAGCAAAGTGAAAGTGCTGTTACTCACTCCATAGCCACACCTCCAGAAGGCCCTAGCTTTTCACTACAGTTGAATCATATACAGAAGATATAGGGGTTAGAAAAATAATAGGAGCCAGACCTTCCACCTTCTGCATCTCACAATGGCCTTGGGTCCATACTCCCAGAGGGTTAAAAAATAAGGAAGCTGTCAGGAGAGGGGATGGGATACAGAGTTCCGGTGGTGGGAATTGTGCAAAGCTGTACCCCTCTCATCCTATGGTTTAGGCAATGTATCCTTTTTACAAACAAAACATTAAAAAAATAATAGGAAACTATTGTTCTATAATTACTGTGACAAAATCACAAGTATATGATCAATTCTTGTCTCATGCAGGACATTTTTTAATGTTCTTATATATTTATCTATTCATTTTCTTGCGAGAGAGAACACTGTTCATCTCTGGCATATGATGTTGTTGGGGAATGAACCTATAGCCTCTGGACCTCAAGCATGAACATCTTGGTGTGTCCCCTTTGTAATATCTTCCCAGCCTTCAGGGCTCTTTTGAAAGTACTTTCGAAATGAAACATTTATGAAGAAGTTATAGGAGTCTGGTGGTAGTGCATTTGGATAAGTACACATAATTGGAATCACAGGTTGAACTAGGTGAGTATGGAGTTTCAACTAAATCTAATTGATCAAAGGCTTCATACAAACGTGAAATTCTGTCTTTGCTTGACCTTTAACAATTCCACATTATCTCCATGTTTCTCAAATTTAGGACCATTGCAAGACTGAAAGTCAAATTCTTTCTGGTATGGTTTGCTTGCCAAAAGTCGAATGACACAGACAACCACACAGGCAGGTAAGAGCATGAACTTTTCTGTGACACACATATGGGACTAATTCCCTGATATAACACTTGTTGACAGATAAATTCCTGCTGTGTCTAAGTGTGCTTTGTAACTTGTTTTGTGGTGGTAATTTTCATTGCACTACTAATTTAATGCTGTGCAATAAATCCAAATTTAGCAACTCAATATAATAATATTACCTCACAGTTTTTGTGTGCTGATAATTTGAAAGTATCTGAGCTGGTTCATTTTGGCTTAATTAAGGATCAATTAGGTATGTAAAGATGTTAATTAAAAAAAAGAATCTGAGTTAGAGCCCCTGTTCCCCACCTGCAGGGGGCATGCAGGTCTCTCTCTTTCTCTCTCTCTCTCTCTTTCTCTCTCTTTCTCTCTCTTTCTCTCTCTCTCTCTCTCTCTCTCTCTCTCTCTATATATATATATATATATATATATATATATATCTTCCCTCCTCAATTTCTCTCCATCCTGTCCAATAACATGGAAAATAAATAAATAAAAGGTCTCCAGGAGCACTAGATTCCTAGTACCATCATGAGCCCTAGAGATAACCCTCAAGGCAAAAAAAGAATATATGCTTTCATTCACAACAATGTTTCCCATTAAAGGTTTGATTTATGAAAGTGTTTGAAATAATTTCTTATTTTAGACGAAGATAATATAGGCTAATTTTTTAAATTTATTCTTTGTCTATGCCTTATGATAGACTTCATTTAGACTCATTTTCAATTAACAATATAAATAGCAATGAGTTTACTTTTGACAAATACAATGTGTTTTTAAAAAATATTTTTGTATTATCTTTATCTATTTGATAGAGACAAACAGAAATAGAGAGGGAAGGGGTACTATGGGGTCTTGAATAAATGAAATATTTGGATGTAATCCTAAGTGCAAAAAATATTTAAAACAAAAGAATATTATCTCTCTTTATTACTAAAAAAGGACCAATGATTTCTTCAATTAAATTCTGTTATTCCCACAATTTTAAACTTTTTTATCATCTGGAGATGAAAATTAAAGTTTTACTCATATTATTGCTAGGACATCTGAGACTATTGTGACAAAATATTTTAGTGTTCATTTATTATTATTATTTAATGTTTATTTATTCCCTTTTGTTGCCCTTGTTGTTTTATTGTTGTAATTATTGATGTCATTATTGTAGGATAGGACAGAGAGAAATGGAGAGAGGAGGGCAAGAAAAAGACAGACACCTGCAGACCTGCTTCACGCCTATGAAGCGACTTCCCTGCAGGTGGGGAGCCAGAGGCTCAAACCAGGATCCTTAACTCAGGTCCTTGTGCTTTGTGCCATGTGCGCTTAACCCACTACACTACTGCCCGTCTCCCTAATGTTCACTTATTATGAAGACTTTGAACAATATTTTCAGAGATATTCAGTCTATTTATTTCTATGACATTATGTCTGTGGGAGGAGGCATAATAACACTGAAGTTTATCTGCAGAACAATGTACCCACTTGACTAGGCAACCATCAACTAATGAAGGGGAACTGAGAAGTAGAAAATTTAGTCTGTGGTCAGCACCTTGGAGATTATTAATAAAACTTCTTAACATCATCTCATTTCTGTATTTATGACATAGGAATGTATATATACATGTGTGATTAATTACATGCCTACATATATTCACACCAACGAATACATATGAACACATAATATATACTTACTTGAACATGCAAGTATCATAGGATGACAATATGTGACTTTTTTGTTCTTTTAATACCTCTATGTACATGTGCCTTTGAAAAATTAATTATGATCTATGATTTAAAATAAAACATGTCTAAATTTGGAATCCATATTCTATTATATTACTCCAGCATTTGTCATTAAAATTTTTATATTATATTGTCTTATTTGATTTCTTTCTCCATGAATACTGGATAATTGAGGAAAATAATTAAGTTTTCAGAGATTAACTTAGTGAAGCTGCTATATAATTCACATTTTGGAGGAAACACAAAATCAGTAGCCATAAAACATCCCTATGGATAAATAAATTGTGTACTCATTTGCATAGAAGAGTTGCTATAGTAACCTTTACATATGTTACTAAAGACATGAATCATAACCTTTGCTTTTATGACAGAGTAATATATATTATAGTTTATGAGAATTATATGTCATTGATGTCCTCTAGGTTTTTGACTATATGATGAAATCAGAATAGTTTAACTTTGAAATTACCATCTCTTAGAAGAGACTTTTATTTTCTTAAGAAAGAAAAAATTAATGATTTCATTTTTTTCTTTAAACTATTAAAGAATGGTACCAATAATAATATTAATAGTTTCATATGCCTTGGAACTCAGCAAACCAGTAAAAGTTTCTCTTTATTAATTTTCCCACATAAACTTATGCCCACCTGCATATTATCTGTGGAACCCAGGCAAAAATGTGTAGTCAGGAGCCCCTTAGAATATATCTAAAATAGACTTCCTAGCTTCTTCCAACATGAAAACCCCAAATCTCATCTACTCTGTTCTTACCTTGAGGGTCCTGATTATTAAACAATTTGTTCTGCTTTATCTCATAATGCTTTTCAGTCATGAAGTTGCAGGTGCTGTCATGATTCTAATCTGACTTCCCTGGGCAGACAACCTCACCAATGTATCTTAGAACCCCACCTAGAGAGAAAGAGAGACACCTTAAGCATTGATTCAACCTTCATAAAGCTTTCCTCCTGCAGGTGGGAACCGGGGACTTGTACCCATGGCCTTGCTCGTGGTAATGTGGGTGCTCAACCATGTGAACCACCATCTGCCCTCAGGAGTTATGACTCTTAAGCATGCTGGAAAGACTCTGTAGAGTCAGAGGTGGCAATTCAGAGTTATACTGACTTTAACAAACCACAGTTTGAAATCTCAGAAGGAAGTATGTGTTGACTTGATCAGAAGTAAAAAGGGAAAGAATCTGAAAATGGTGAAGTCATTCAAAACAAAGTTTGAATACCTACCAAAACTCTGTGAATTACTAAAAGAAACACCCTTGTGGTGATGGCTCTAAGTCATGTGATATAATCCAGATGGATATCCACTAGTGTCTCATTGACTTTCACAGCCCTTCTAAGACTAGTAAATAGATGACTTCCATTAAGATTGAGTCAGGTATTGAGGTTAAAGACACCATTGCAGATGCTGAAGTCATCAACCTTCTCAGTAACTTGATGACTTGTTAACAACAACAAAACTATACAAAGTCTGTTTTTTAATAAATGAAATTTTGAGTGGGTTGATTGAACTTGTAAGTCTAATTCTCCACTTGTACCCAGGGTCAGACTGTGAAAACAACAGTTAAAAACATTTAAATGCGAGGCCTCCCAGAAGATGGCGGACTTAGAAGCTGTTAGTGGCTTGAGTTCTGACCACATCTTCTGGAAACAGTAGGATTTTCTGCCTTTAGTAGATCAGTCAATAAGGGGTCCTAGCGGTAAAACCAAGGAGGTGACTATAACTTAATTTGGGTTAAGAAATAGAGTAGAAAAAAAGGGAAAATTTTTTTTTCCTTTTAATTATTAAGCACACCTCCTCCCCCTCTACCCCCCCCCCATAACCAGTCTCTGGGGACCAGCTCCTAGCAGGCTCCAGTGCTGAGCTTCTGTCTTTACCAAATTCCTATCCCACCAGGGAGTATTCTTCTTCTAGCTTTTGCCCTTCTTCCGTAGCCAGTCAACAGCGTCAGGTTGAGCCTGATGTAAAGTTTCGAGACCTCCTTTGAATCTGGAGAGGTGGCAGTCATTGACTATGTGGGTCATAGTCTGTCTGTAGCCGCAGAGGCAGTTCGGGTCGTCTCTGGCTCCCCAGCGATGGAACATAGCAGCGCACCGGCCATGGCCTGTTCGATAGCGATTGAGGAGGGCCCAATCATAACGTGCTAGGTCAAAGCCGGGTTGACGCTTGCAGGGGTCTGTGATGAGGTATTTGTTCTTTACCTCAGCTGACTGTCAACTCTGTTTCCAAGAGACTGGAACAGAGAAGTTCAGTGTAGGCATAGGGGACCAGATTGGGTGACGAGACGTCAAGCGTTGGACAGGGTGGGCCAAGATATCCATGTATATTGGCAGGTCCGGTCGAGCGTAGACATGGGAAATGAACTTAGATGATGCCGCATCCTAACGAATATCTGGCAGGGCGATATTGCTAAGAACTGGCAGCCATGGAACTGGGGTGGAACGGATGGTTCCAGAAATTATCCTCATGGAGGAATATAATTTGGAATCGACCAAGTGGACATGGGGCTACGGAACCATACTGGGGCACAGTATTCTGCAGTGGAATAGCATAATGCCAGAGATGATGATCGTAGTGTGGAAGTGCTCGCGCCCCATGAGGAGCTGGCCAGTCTTGCAATGATGTTATTCCTCGCGCCCACCTTTGCTGCAGTTTTTATGAGATGTTTGTGAAATGACAGAGTGTGATCAAGAGTAACGCCAAGATAGTCTGGCTGGGCTTCATGCCGGATTCTCGTATTGCCAAGCTGCACATTAAGCTCACATGAGGCCGAGGCATGGTGTAGATGGAAAACAGATGATACCGTTTCTGCAGGGCTAGGGATTAGTCGCCATTTTTTACAGTAATCAGATATCAGAGACATGTCTTTCGTGAGTGTTTCCTCGAGGATGTCGAACTTACTGCACACCTTACTGCACACCTCAAGGACTTAGAGGAAGAGGAACAAAGGAACCTTAAAGCATCCAGAATGACAGAAATCAATAAAATTAGAGCAGAAATAAACAACATCGAAAATAAAAGAACCATACAAAAGATCAGTGAAGCCAAATGTTGGTTCTTTGAAAGATTAAACAAAATTGTCAAGCCCCTAGCCAGACGCACCAAACCAAAATTAGAGTAGACTCAAATTAATAGAATTGTAAATGATGGAGGAGATACCAAAACTGACACCACAGAAATACAGAGAATCCTGCGAAACTTCTATAAATAACTATATGCCACCAAGCTAGAGAATCCGGAAGAAATGGCACAATTCCTAGAAGCTTATGCCCTTCCAAAACTGAACCAGGAAGAACTACAAAATCTAAGTGCACCAATCACAGACAAAGAAATTTAAACCATTATTAAGAACCTCCTCAACAACAAAAGTCCTGGACCAGATGGCTTCACAAATGAATTCTACAAAACTTTCAGGAAACAGTACCCATACGTCTTAAGCTTTTCCATAAGATTGAAGAAACAGGAATACTCCCTTCAACCTTCTATGAAGCCAACATCAGCCTGATACCAAAAGCTGATAGGGACAGAACAAAAAAGGAAAACTATAGACCAATATCTCTGATGAACATAGATGCCAAAATATTAAACAAGATCTTGGCCAACTGGATACAGCAACATATCAAAAAGATTGTTCATCACAACCAAGTGGAATTTATCCTAGGAATGCAGGGCTGGTTCAACATCTGTAAGTCAATCAATGTCATTCACTACATCAATAAAAGCAAAGCCAAAAATCACATGATTATCTCAATAGATGCAGAGAAAGCCTTTGACAAAATCCAACACCCACTCATGCTCAAAACTCAACAAAAAATGGGAATATATGGGAAATTCCTCAAGATAGTGGAGTCCATATATAGCAAACCTACAGCCCACTTCATATACAATGGGCAGAAGCTGAAAGCATTCCCCCTCAGATTGGGGACTAGACAGGGCTGTCCACTGTCACCATTACTCTTCAACATAGTATTGGAAGTTCTTGCTATAGCAATCAGGCAAGAGAAAGAAATCAAAGGAATACAGATTGGAAGGGAATAAGTCAAGCTTTCACTATTTGCAGATGATATGATAGTATACATAGAAAAACCTAAAGAATCCAGCAGAAAACTACTGGAAGTTATTAGGCAGTATAGCAAGGTATCAGGCTACAAAATCAATGTACATAAATTAGTGGCATTTCTTTATGCAAACACTAAATCTGCAGAAGAAGACATCCAGAAATCACTCCCATTTACTGATTCAGCAAAATCAATCAAATACCTAGGAATAAAGTTGACCAAAGAAGTGAAAGATTTTTATACTGAAAAATATGAGTCACTACTCAAAGAAATAGAAACTGATACCAAGAAATGGAAAGATATCCCATGCTCATGAATTGGAAGAATAAATATCATCAAAATGAATATTCTCCCCAGAGCCATATACAAATTTAATGCAATACCCATCAAAGTTCCACCAAGCTTCTTTAAGAGAATAGAACAAACACTACAATCATTTATCTGGAACCTGAAAACACCTAGAATTGCCAAAACTATCTTGAGGAAAAGAAATAGAAATGGAGGCATCACACTCCCAGACCTTAAACTATATTATAAAGCCATCATCATCAAAACAGCATGGTACTGGAACAAAAATAGGCACACAGACCAGTGGAACAGAATTGAAAGCCCAGAAATAAATCCCCAAATAATGTGATGATAACATTAACTATCAATTGTCTTTTTGAACCCTAAGACAGGAGGAACCTCACATCTCCACTATAGAGCCTCTACTTCCCCCAGTAATGGAACCACTGGATAGGGGCCACTTTCCCGTATGCCTCTCCCAATCCATATCAAATAATATTGCATCTGCTGATCACAACCTAACCAACACAAAGATTGCCACCTCAACATGCTTCACTTCAGACTGTGTCCAGAGACTTCACGTGTGGAATGACAACCCTTCAACTTCATTACTTGGGAGAGACCTTTCCTTTCATCGTATACTCTAATTCCATCTCAAGTGGTTCACTTTCTAGCAAAGTCCCAAAACCTAGATATACACCAGTTTCTGTGAGAGAGAGCATATGTTCACACATATCCATAAACTACTGCAAAATATATACCTGAAAGTAGAAGTACACTAGAGTTTGCAGTGAGTACCCCCCTAACACTTCCTCTCTACTATTCCAAGCTTTGGGTCCATGATTGCTCAACAATTTGTTTGGCTTCGTATGTTAACTCTCTTTTCAGTTACCAGGTTCCAGATGTCATCAGGATGCCGGCCAGGCTTCCCTAGACTGAAGACCCCACCAATGTGTCCTGGAGCTCCGCTTCCCTAGAGACCCACCCTACTAGGGAAAGAGAGAGGCAGACTGGGAGTATGGACCTACCAGTCAATGCCCATGTTCAGCGGGGAAGCAATTACAGAAGCCAGACCTTCTACTTTCTGCAACCCACAATGACCCTGGGTCCATGCTCCCAGAGGGATAGAGAATGGGAAAGCTATCAGGGGAGGGGTGGAATATGGAGATTGGGTGGTGGGAATTGTGTGGAATTGTGCCTCTCCTACCCTTGGTTTTGTTAAGTAATCCTTTCTTAAATTAAAAAAAACATTTAAATGCAAAAAGGGAACAGTGAATTATTAACTTGTGTTAATTTCTTTTTTTCTTATTTTACTTGATAGGGAAGAGAGAAATTGAGATGGAAGGGGAACAGAGAGGCTTTCCCCTCTACATGTGGGGAGTAGGGGCTTGATCTCATGTCCTTATTCATAGTAACATGTATACTTAAATAAGTTTATCAATACCTGGCTCCTCATCTTTCTTTTTCCCTTTCCTTTCCTTTCCTTTCCTTTCCTTTCCTTTCCTTTCCTTTCCTTTCCTTTCCATTCTTTCTTTCTTGCTTTCTTTCTTCCCTTCCCTTCCCTTCCCTTCCCTTTCTTTCCCTTCTTTTCCCTCCCCTCCCCTCCTCTCCCCTCCCCTCTCCTCTTTCTTCCTTTCTTTCTTTCTTTCTTTCTTTCTTTCTTTCTTTCTTTCTTTCTTTCTTCTTCCTTTTCTTTTGCCTCTAGGGTTATTGCTGGGACTCTTGCTTGCACTGTGAATTCACTGCTCCTATAGGCCATTTTTTTCATCTTATTGAAAAGGACAGAGAAATTGAGAGGGGGAGATAAAGAAGGAGAGAAAAAAATAGGTACCTGCAGATCTGCTTCACTGTTCATGGACTGCAATCCTGCAGGTGGGGAGCAGGAGCTCGAACCCAGATCCTGTGGGTCCTTATGCTCACTGCTATGCATACTTAACTTGCCATGAAATGGATATAATATTATGGCTGAGTAAGATGTCCCTTATAATTGGAATATTTAAACAAATAGAAGGAATTGATTTTTTAAAAAATATTTATCCCCTTTTGTTGCCTTTGTTGTTTTATTATTGCAGTTATTATTGTTGTTATCCCTATTGGATTGGACAGAGAGAAATGGAGAGAGGAGGGGAAGACAGAGAGGGGGAAAGAAAGACACCTGCAGACCTGCCTCACCACTTATGAAGTGGCTCCACCACAGGTGAGGAGCCAGAGGCTTAAACCCGGATTCTTAGACCAGTCCTTGAGCTATGTGCCACATGCGATTCACTCACTGCACTACTGCCAAACTCCCAGAACTGATGTTTATAGCAATAAGCTTGGACGGAGCCTGAAGGACTCATTTTAAATGAAATAAAACAGATAAAGAAGGTTGAAAATGGGTTGATCTCATTCATAGACACAACTTAAGAAATAAGAACATTATGGGTTCAGGAGGTGGCATACCTGGTTAACTGTACACGTTACAGTCAAGAACCCGGGTTCAAGCCCCTGGTCTCCGCCTGCAGAGGGGAAGCTTCATGAGTGGTGAAGCAGGGCTGCAGGTGTCTCTCTGTCTCTCTCCTTTTGTACCACCCCTCCTCTCTCAATTGATCTCTGTCTCTATCTAATAATAAATAAAACATTTTTAAAAATAAATAACAGAAAGGAGGAAACAAAGTAAAACCTAGACTGGTTGGGTGTGTAGCACCAATATAGGACTCTAGTGAAGGACATCAGGTTGAGGGTTGGGTGGAGGGTGGCTTTCATGTCTTGGTAGATGATGATGGACTTAATTTGGGGATGAGCCTATTTTTCAGACACTTATCTTGGTGAGATGACAAATTTTACCCACTTGCCAACAGCTGTACTATAAACCATTGACCTCCCAATAAATAAATAAGAATATATATATATATACTGGTCATTCTTGAAGGTACTATGGTGATTGAAATATCTGACATTTGAAGGTAAATATTGTTTAAAATTATTTAATGTGAATCTAAAAAGAGGCAAATTCCTAGAAACAGAATAGAATGGAGGATTCCAAGAACTCAAAGATGAGGGAAGCTATGAGAGTCAAACTTACAAGTTTTCTGTGATAAAAATAACAAATGCTCTCCTTACAAGGGTTAGCATACTGATTACCATAAATAATACAGCGTTAAATATATTAAAGTTGCTAAGAGAAAAGACCTCTTATTTTCAGAAAAAAAGTAATTATGTGAATTGATGAAGGTTTAGGTAATGTTACTGCAATAAACATTTTACAGTATCTAATTATCAAGCCAATATGTTCTTCCTCTTCTACTTGTCCAGTGCTATTTTTATCTCTTTAAATCTAGTCTAGAAAAACTGGCAACAGAATATGGTACTCTGGAGGTGGGAATTATACGGAATTGTACCCCTTTTATCCCACAATCTTATCGATGAGATCATTATTAAACCACTATTAAAAATAAAGGATTGGGCTCTGAAAAAACTGACAAAGTGTAATGATATTTAATAAGTAATATTGATTTTTGAAGGCAGGCTTTTAACTGAGTATAATGATAGAAGACAATATGGTCTAACAAAGGTTAACAAAAGTTTTCATGTAAACTAGTAAAAGGAGCTCTAACTTACTTGTGTGAGCAAAGACATGCCTGATATGATAATTGTAAATTAGTCTTAAAATGAGCAGCAATGAAAAGTGAAAAAATATGAATAAGCAGGAGAAAGAAAGGAAGTAATTTGATTCAAGGTAATAAAAAATTGGGCTAGAGGATTAGCTTACACATTAGGGCATATACCTTGCCAAGCAAATGGCCAGGCTTCTAGCCCCAGAACAGTATCTAAGTGTCACAGCACCAGAAGAAGCTCTATTGCTGTAGTCTTTGCTTCTCTTTGTGAGTCTCTTATCTACACAAGGGAAAGTTAGTCTGAAAGTGTTGAAGTCACATATGTGCAAGAACTGGTCTTCAAAAAGTGAACAAGGAGAAGAAACAAAAATGAAAATGTACAGAATATTGAAGTGTCACTCTGATTTAGCTATTTATTATGACTGAAAACCATATTAAAGAAATAGCATGATGGAATGAGGTCTGAGTGGCTTTCAATCTACAGACTGGGAATGCCTTCAGTGACATATTAGAGTTTTCTCACTTTATTTGTACAGGACTAGGATGCTTTCTTAAGCATTTTAAGCATGAAACCTTCTTCTCAGATTTTTCATTTAGAAAAATCACTCTGACTGTAGAGTAAATAATGGATTTGAGACAAGCAAGACAAAAACAGAAAGATTAGTTAGAAGATGACTAGAATAATTTATAATAGAGAAAATAGATGCCTGAATTGAGAGTAGCATGGATGGAGAAAAGAGAGTTTATTCACCTTTGAGAAAATGGAATATTTCAAGTTTTATTATAGAATTGATTCTTAAAAGGCAGAGGTAAAAGAGGAGTCAGACAAGATTCCTAGGTTCCTGGCTGAGATGTAAACCATGTTATTCACTGATTTAGAAACCACAGGAGGAAGTGAAACAGTCAACTATGAGAAGTCATTTGTTGTTTATACTATGTACATGCATATAGGAGAGATTGTACAAATATTAAGTAACATGTAAAAATTAAAAGTTATGGTTATAAAGACTATGTCCTAGTAAGTAAAATTTACATTAACCACTGAAGAAAAAAATGATAAAAAATGATAAAAAATTTCCATGGATAGGTAAAATATGCAAAGAAAATAAAATATAAAAGCAACTATATCACAGAATTTCCCTATATGTATTGTATAATTATTTAAATAATTTGATTATGTTGCTTTCATACTGAAAGTTACTATGAAAGTACATCATTTAAGTTTGCTTTAAAATAAAACTTTAAAAGCTCACATTTAAAGACTATTTCTACAAGTAAGTTTATAGCATTTAAATGTTAATTTTAAAAAGTCTAATAAGGCTTATAATCACATATATTCACCGTTTTTGATCTTTGGTTTTAAAATGAATATTTAAAATTACTTCATCTTTTATGAAGCACTAAGTTGAATCCAATAGAAGAATTATATGTAGCTAAATATATATCTTGTATGTGTTGAGATAAAATAATTCTTTATGTAAAAGAATAGACAGTAAAATGTTAATTGAAGAGCACTGAGAATGCTGAAAAGCTTGAAAATTATCTCTCCTATCCAGCACCTCAGATTCTCTAAAAATCACTCCAGAAATAACTAATGTTCCAGATTCATTTGTCTTCCTATTTTTGTTACCCTTCCTTTGCATTTTTCATGCAAAATAAAACCTTCAGCAAAGAGTAGCATTATGATTCATAACAGTTTAGGATGAATTAACTTCTTAGACAACACTTCTGAAAGAAAGCACTGAGATTAATATAGATACTTGATGATTACTAGGTACTAAGAGGCAGTAGAGAGTTATGTAGGTATACACACAAAAAAAGGAAAAATACTAATCTGGATTCCATAATCCAGCTTTATAATTACCACTGGAGAAGACTGTTGCAGGGTTAAATCCTTAGCACAGAAATCCACATTGCAACTACCACACAGAAAACACTAAAAAATGGCCAGAGTTTTTAAAAGTCTCTCATGAACTAAAACTTTTATGTTCTCTCTCAGTGAATGATTTTCCCAGTATCAGAGGGTATTAGGACCAAAGAGATATTTCACCAGGTTGAATATATGCTTAGGCTCAGGTCCCAAACCCAGCTCCAAAGGGAGTGGGTGCTATGTCATTGAAGAAGTCCCAGTGCTGTGGTCTCTCCACTCCTCTCCTCTCCTCTCCCCTGACCTTTTTCTTCTCTTCCATCCTTTCTTATCCCTTGCTTCTCTCCCTCTTCCTCCAACTTTTTCTTCTGCTCTCTCTCATCTGAATGAAAATGCATACGGAGTGGTAAAAATCATGCATGTGCAAGACCCATGCAGACTATATACATACCAAAAAAAAAAAAAAGGACATGAGATAAAAAGAAAATTGAGTTTCAACACTAAATATTAGCAATAGTTATTTTTAAACTCAGCTTCATATAGTACCTAAGCATATTTAAGTATACTTCATGAAAATTAATTTTGCCCTTATGTGACTTCAAATGAAGTAAATTATTAGAGAATTTAAACATATGTTTACTGAAAATTGTTGAGAGATTTCCATGCTATAGAATTAATGTCTTGATGAGCACTTTTTTTTCTCCATGAAAATCTAATCATGAATGATATTTAAACACTCAGTAAGACTTGTAGTTACATATTCTTGACATTAGAGTGGAACTGAATAGCATAAAGATATTTTAGGGATAGGAAGACATCATAATGATTTTGCAAAAAAGACTGATTCCTGAGGCTCTGAACTCACAGGTTCAATCCCTAGCACCACCATAAGCCAGAATTGAGTAAGACTCTGATCTCTGTTTCTTTCTCTCTGTATATCTCCTTCACTAAAATAATACAATATTAAAATATATTTTGAATATGATAATTTTCACAATAGGAAATTTTTTACTGGGTTATGGAACCAAAAAATAAAAACTAGATACATAAGTCTCTCTTAGGATTTCTTATAATTAAAAGTGTTATATGATGAAGAGATGGCCTAGTCCACCCCATTACCTGGGACCCAAGTCAAAAATGTTAGGATTCTCCAATAGATTTTATGGGCCTAGACATCTACAGGATGCCTCTTTCCATCATCATTAGTCACTTTCATCAGGAACATCATCATACCCCTCTTGTGTGTCTCTCCAGCAGTGCTCTTTATTAGCAATGGTAAGGACTGCCCAACTCTCAGGAAGACTGGTCCTGACATGAGTGCAGCCTAGAATGTTCACAGTGTTTGCAGTGGTGACCATGGACTGTGAGCTTACATTTAGTCCTGGCTAAGGTTAATGGGGTTAAACTGTTAATTTTATTCATAAATTTTCTCCAAGTTTGGGAGCTAATTTCTGCCCTAATCCAGCTTTCTAGTTCTACTGTCAACACTGACACCATCTTCCCAGACTATTTTTAGCTATCTCAATATGATAGCTATCAAACTCAAGCAAAAACTATGAGAGTTATGGCCCCCCCCAGGCACATACCTAAAATAGACTTCCTAGCTTCTTCCCACCCTAAAATCCCTATTCTCAACTTCTCTATCCATGTGTTCTGGTTCTTATTTATTAAACATTTTGTCCTGCCTCATAACTTACTGCCTTTCATACAACAAGTTGCAGAAGATAATATAATTTTATCCTGCACTCCCTGGGCAGGTGACCTCACCAATGTGCCCTGAAAACTCACTTCTCCAGAGCCCTATCCCACTAGGGAAAGATAGATACAGTCTAGAGGTTCAGACTGACCTGCCAGTACCTATTGCAGAAGCCAGAACTCCCATCTTCCACATCCCATAAATAATTTTGGTCCATAATCCCAGAGGGGAAGAAATGTTAGGTGAAGATGACTATAGGGCTCTGAAACCCAATTCCATCAGGACTCAGAGAGAGAAGAGGAAAAAAAAAAAAAAAAGACATATGGAAATAGCAATAGGTATAGGTGTGACTGAAAATGGAAGAAAAGGCAGGACCACAGAAAAAATGGGCAAAAATATACATACCTAGCTAGCTAGCTAGATGATAGACTGTTATGGAAATAATAATATCTATGACCTTGGGAGAACTACTGCAGTTTCCAATGGAAAGAATATGGACACAAAACTCTGGTGGTGAGAATGGTGTAGAATTGTACCCCTGTTATTTCCTAATTTTGTAAATCACTAGTAAGAGAGAGAGAAAGAGAGAGAGAGAGAGAGAGAGAGAGAGGGAGAGAGACTGACAGACTTGAAAACAAATTGCAAAAACCTACACACTCCTGTTTATCTCTCTTCATTGGCTAGTGTATGTGGAAGATGTTTGAGTTACTTCAAACCATAAACTAGCAACATTTCACAATGGAGTAAAAAATATCCTGGATTCCTGGAGCTATGGAATTATCCATTAGTGAAGGACTACTTTAAATGGTGATTTATAAGACTATAAGTTAATAGAAGTATATATTAACACCAGTCCCACCACCAAAGGTCTGTGTCCCTCTAGTGAGCTGAAAAATCTACCCTCCCCCTGTCCCCAGAAGTTTTTATTTTGGTGCAATACTACAAACTCTGTCAACTTCTGCTTTGTGTTTCCCTTTCCATTTCTCTTTCTCAACTTGTATTTATTAGTGGAATCATCCCATACCTGTAAAGACTCTTTTTGACTTATCTCATTTAATATAATTCATTCTAACTCCATCCAGGATAGGTCAGAGAAGGTGGGTTCATTATTTTTAATAGCTAAATAGTATTCCATTGTGTATACCACAACTTTCTCAGCCATTCATCTGTGGTTGGGTACCTGGGTCTTTCCAGGTTTTAACTATTATGGATTGTGCTGCTATGAACATAGGTGTACACATATTTTTTTTTGGAGGTGGGTGATTCCTTAGGATTTATCCCTAAGAGAAGAATTATTGGGTCATAAAGGAGATCCATTTCTAGCTTTCTGAGAGTTCTCCATACTGTTGGTGGGAATGTAAACTAGTCTAACCCAGGTGGATAGATTAGTGGTGGAACACTTTCCCATCAAAATCTCAAGAACATCTTTGATGATACAAAATCAACTGCAAGGAAGACTGAAACAAAAACAAATCAGTGGAACTACATCAAAATGAAAAGTTTCCGCACAGCAAATGAAACCACCACCCAAACAAAGAAACCTGAAAGGGAGATCTTCACATACCATATATCAGATATGAGGCTAATAATCAAAATATATAAAGAGCTCAGCAAACTTATCAACAAGAAAACAAATGAGCCAATTCAAAAGTTGGGAGATATGAACAGAATATTCACTACAGAGGAGATACAAAAGGTCAACAGACATGTGAGAAATTGCTCCAGGTCACTGATTATCAGAGAAATGCAAATAAAGGCAATAATGAGATACCACCTTATCCCTGTGAGAAGGTCATACACCAGAAACTACAGCAACAACAAATGGTGGAGAGGTTGTGGGGGGGGACAAAGTATCGCTCCCATTCATTATCACAGCAAAATCAATAAAATATCTTGGAAATTATGCTGCTTAGATATTAAGACATGTAATACTTCCATTTACAAATTCAGGATTAAAGATTAGTACTTTCTAATGTTACATACTCAGAAATTTTATGCATTTCTTAATAATTGTAGGGAGGTAGACAATATATCATCTTCAGGGTTGAAAGTTTGGCCTCTTACATTGATGGGAAGTTATAGGAGCATCATATTAATGTCACAAGTAATGAAAATCATTTCTAAACTTGAGGGAGGTCAAATGTGGTTTGTAGTAAGTAAACTGCATTTGCTGAATCAAGCTTTTAAATGTAATTAGTTTCAGTGTCCTGGGTAAAACTTATGACCTTTGGGACACTTATCCATTTGAAAAGTTTTTTTGCCCCCTAGACCTCTGTGAACTCTCTCCAGTATATGACAAATTTAATATATAAAATATTGTCAGATTTTTTTCTTGCTAAAGTCTTGCAGGAAAGATCTATTTTGTTGGAATGCTTATAAATAGTGCTACAGAGCAACTTAGTTTTATTGATGTAAATCAATTTTAGAATTTTTTTTTATCTAATGAGCAAAAGCAATACAATAGATTAGGGAACAGTGAAGAGTCTCAAGAATATTTGTTTCCAGAAAATAAAAGTCTTAATTTTTTTATGGTTGTTGCAAATTACCTCAGCAAAGCATTCAGGATTACAAAACACCAGAACTGAACAGTGCTCTGGCTAAAATTAAAATAAATTAAGATACATAAATAAATCAAATAAAAATAAAATAAAATCAGAACATAACAGATCTATTCTCTGTGGCAGAACAAAAACTAAACCGATTGTTAGCTGTAGCTGAGTGTGACTGGAAGCCAAACTTCTCTGTAACACATTGTTTCCACAGACAATATTCTATTGAGAAGTCAGGACCTGCAGAGTAGGAAGGCTGCCTTTGACCATCCTTAATAAATTCCAGTAAACAGGTGATGAACTAAATTCTCTCTATTTGAAGAGCATGCACTAAAATATATATTATTTTATTTATTTATTGGATAGAGACTGTTAGAAATCAAGAGGGAAGGGGGAGATAGAGAGGGAGAGATACAGAGAAACACCTGCAACATTGCCTCACCACTTTCAAAGTTTTCCTGCAGCAGGTGGAGAGTGGAGGCTCAAACCTGGGTCCTGGTGTATTGTAACATGTGTGTTCAACCAGGTGTGTCATTTTATTTTATAATGTCTTACTACAATGTCTCAAAAACAGTGAAAGAGTTTTTAAGCATAACCTGGCCCCGGAAGAATATGCACTTTTGCAGGTTATGCTTCAAAATTCTTTTGCTATCTTTGAGACATTGTAGTAAGATATTATAAAATGAAAATCAAGAAGAATGGGGCAGGGTGGTGGTGCACCTGGTTGAGTGCATGTGTTATAATCAAGAAGAATATGGATTCATTATTAGTTTTACTTTGCTAGAGATAATCACTTTTGGAACTGTGAGATATAAATAGATAGTGGAGCAGACATTATCAAACCAGCCCTGAAAGAGGTTCTAAAAGACCTCTTATAAACAAGAACTTCACTATAATACTTACCATATATCAGAGAAATAAAAACTCATTGAACAGTGGCACTACAATACATTAAATCCATAATATCACTAAACGTCAATGGCTTAAACTCACCCATCAAAAGGCACAGAGTGGGAGGACGGATCAGAAAACATAATCCAACCATATGCTGCTTGCAAGAATCCCATCTGACACAACAGGATAAACAGAGACTTAAAGTGAAAGGATAGAAAACTATCATACAGGCTAATGGACCACAAAAAAAAAAAAAAAGCTGGAACAGCCATTATCATCTCTAACACAATAGATTGTAAATTAAATAAAGTAATAAAAGATAGGCAAGTACATTACATAATGATTAGAGGACCAATCAGCCAAGAAGACTTAACAATTATTAACATCTATGCACCCAATGAGGGACCACCTTAATACATCAAACACCTACTGAAAGAACTTCAAAAATACATCAATAGTAATACAATAATAGTGGGAGATTTTAACACTCCACTCTCATACTTAGATCAACAAAGCAGAGAACCAACAAAAAAAAACAAGAGAATTAAATGAAGAGATGGTCAAACTAGACCTCCAGGACATTTTCAGAGTTCTTCACCCCAAAAAACTGGCATACACATTCTTCTCAAATCCACACAACACATATTCAAGGACAGATCACGTTAGGCCACAAAGACAGCATCAATGAATTCAACAGCATTGAAATTATCCCTAGTATCTTCTCAGACCAAAGTGTAGTAAAACTCACATTTAACAACAAACAGAAAATTATTAAAAGACACAGAATTTGGAAATTAAACAACATACTGCTTAAGAACCACTGGGTCAGAGAGTCACTCAAGCAAGAAATTCAAATGTTCCTGGAAACAAATGAAAAGACAGAACCTATCAAAATGTTTGGGACACAGCTAAAGCAGTATTGAGAGGGAAACTCATAGCCATACAATCACATATTAAACAACAAGATAAAGCTCAAATAAATGACCTTATTTAGGAAGAGGAACAAAGGAACGCTAAAGCAACCAGAAGGACGGAAATCACTAAAATGAGAGCAGAAAAAACAACACCGAAAATAAGAGAACCATACAGAGGATCAAAGAAGCCAAATGTTGGTTCTTTGAAAGATTAAGCAAAATTGACAAATCCCTAGCCAGACTCACTAAAGAAAAAGGAAGAAGATTCAACTTAATAGAATTGTAAATGATGGAGGAGATATCACAACTGACACCACAGAAATCCAGAAAATCATGTGAAACTTCTATAAAGAACTTATTGCCACCAAACTAGAGAATCTGGAATAAATGGAACAATTCCTAGAATCATATGCCCTTCCAAAATTGAACCAAGGAGAACTACAAAACCTAAATGCACCAATCACAGACAAAGAAATCAAAACTGTTATTAAGAATCTCCCCAACAACAAAAGTCCTGGACCAGATGGCTTCACTAATGAATTCTATAAAATGTTCAGGAAACAGTTAATACCCATACTCCTAAAGCTTTTCCATAAGATTGAAGAAACAGGAACACTCCCTTCCACCTTCTATGAAGCCAACATCACCCTGATACCAAAAGCAGAGAGGGACACAACAAAAAAGGAAAACTACAGACCAGTATCTCTGATGAACAGATGCCAAAATATTAAACAAGATCTTGGCCAACCGGATACAGCAACATATCAAAAAGATTGTTCATCACGACCAAGTGGGATACACCCCAGGAATGCAAGGCTGGTTCAACATACATAAGTCAATCAAATCATTCGCCACATCAATAAAAGGAAAGCCAAAAACCACATGACTATCTCAGTAGATGCAAAGAAAGCCTTTGACAAAATCCAACACCCATTCATGGTCAAAACACTACAAAAAGTGGTAATAGATGGAAAATTCCTCAAGATAGTGGAATCCATACATAGCAAACCTACAGCCAACATCATACTCAATGGACAGAAGCTGAAAGCATTCCCCCTAAGATCGGGGACTAGACAAGGTTGTCTACTGTCACCTTTATTCTTCAACATAATATTGGAAGTTCTTGCCATAGCAATCAGGCAAGAGAAATAAATCAAAGGAATACAAATTGGAAGGGGAGAAGTCAAGCTCTCACTATTTGCAGATGATATGATAGTATACATAGAAAGACCTAAAGAATCCAGTAGAAAATTACTGGAAGTTATTAGGCAATATAGCAAGGTGTCATGCTGCAAAATCAACGTACAAAAATCAGTGACATTTCTTTATGCAAACACTAAAATTGAAGAAGAAGACATCCAGAAATCACTCCCATTCAGTGTCACAGCAAAATCAATAAAATACCTAGGAATAAAGTTGACCAAAGAAGTGAAAGACTTGTATACTGAAAACTATGAAACACTATTCAAGGAAGTTGAAACTGATACCATGAAATAGAAAGACATCCCATGCTCATGGATTGGAAGAATAAATATCATCAAAATGAATATTCTCCCCAGAGTACACAAATTTAATGCAATACACATCAAAGTTCCACCAAGCTTCTTTAAGAGAATAGAACAAAAACTACCATCATTTATCTGGAACCTGAAAACACCTAGAATTGCCAAAACCATCTTGAGGAAAAGAAACAGAAATGGAGGCATCACACTCCCAGACCTCAAACTTTATTATAAAGCCATCATCATCAAAACAGCATGTTACTGGAACAAAAATAGGCACACAGACCAGTGGAACAGAATTGAAAGCCCAGAAATAAATCCCCACACCTATGGACATCTAATCTTTATAAGGGTGCCCAAAGTATTAAATGGAAGAAGGAGGCTCTCTTCAATAAATGGTGCTGGGAAAACTGGGTTGAAACATGCAGAAGAATGAAATTGAACCACTTTATCTCACCAGAAACAAAAATCAACTCCAAATGGATCAAAGACCTAGATGTCAGACTAGAAACAATCAAATACTTAGAGGAAAACATTGGTAAAACACTTTCCCACCTACACCTCAAGGACATCTTTGATGAAACAAACCCAGTAGAAAGGAAGACTAAAGCAGAAACAAACAAATGGGACTATATTAAACTGAAAAGCTTCTACACATCCAAAGAAACTATCAGACAACAAAGAGACCCCTCACAGAATGGGAGAAGATCTTCACATGCCAGACATCAGACAAGAAACTAATCACCAAAATATATAAAGAGCTCAGCAAACTTAGCACCAAAAAAGCAAATGACCCCATCAATTAATGGGCAGAGGATATGAACAAAACATTCACTCCAGAGGAGATCCAAAAGGCTAACAAACATATGAAAAACTGCTCCAGGTCGCTGATTGTCAGAGAAATAAAGACAACATTGAGATACCAACTCACTCCTTTAAGAATGGCATACATCAAAAAGGACAGCAGCAACAAATGTTGGAGAGGCTGTGGGCACAGAGGAAGCCTTTTGCACTGCTGGTGGGAATGTAAATTGGTCCAGCCTCTGTGGAGAGCAGTCTGAAAAACTCTCACAAGGCTAGACATGGACCTTCTATATGACTCAGTAATTCCTCTCCTGGGGATCTTCCCCAAGAACTCCATAATACCCAACCAAAAGGATGTGTGTACTCCTATGTTCATAGCAGCACAATTCATAATAGCTAAAACCTGGAAGCAACCCAGGTGCCCAACAACAGATGAGTGGCTGAGAAAGCTGTGGTATATATACACAATGGAATACTATGCAGCTGCTAAGAACAATGAACTCAACTTCTCTGACGCTTCTTGGTCAGAGCTAGAAGGAATTATGTTAAATGAGTTAAGTCAGATAGACAAAGATGAGTATGGGATGATCCCACTCATCAACAGAAGTTGAGAAAGAAGATCAGAAAGGGAAACTAAAAGCAGGATCTGTCTAAATTGAAAGTAGGGCACCAAAGTAAAAACCCTGTGGTGAGGGGGAGGATGGACATGCGGCTTCCTGGGACAGCGGGGGCGTGGAGGTAGGGGTGGGTGGGTGGGATGGGACACAATCTTTTGGTGGTGGGAATGGTGTTTATATACACACCTATTAAATTGTAGTCATATAAATCACTATTTAATTAATATGAGAGGGGGAAAATTGATTGTATGTCTAACAAAGGGACTTTTCAAAATTAACCCAATTACCAAATAATGTGATGTTAACAATAACTATCCATTGTCTTCTTGAACCCTAAGACAGCAGAAACCTCACATTTCAACTATAGACCCTATATTTCCCCCAGTCCTGAGACCCTAGGGTAGAGCCCACTTTCCTGTATGCTTCTCCCAATTCTTATCAAATCATATTGCATCCTCTGATCAAAACCTAATCAACACAAGGAGTGCCACCACAGCATGTGTCACTTCAGACTGTGTCCAGAGACTTCAGGTGTGGAATGGGATGCATTGGATTGACCTTCTCGTGGTGCATCCCATGAGTACCCATTCATTGGGGAAACCGACGATCCTTCCTAGCCGACTGAATCCACATGGATCCCAGTCACTTTCAAAGCCAGCAACAAGCAGCTCCTGACAGCTTTCAACCTAACGCTGTTGACTGGCTACGGAAGAAGGGCAAACGCTAGAAAAAGGAGGAGGAGGAGGAGGAGGAGGAGGAGGAGGAGGAGGAGGAGGAGGAGGAGGAGGAGGAGGAGAAGAAGAAGAAGAAGAAGAAGAAGAAGAAGAAGAAGAAGAAGAAGAAGAAGAAGAAGAAGAAGAAGAAGAAGAAGAAGAAAGGTGTGGAATGACAAATATATACCTGAAGGCAGAAGTACACTAGAGTTTGCAGTGAGTATCCACCTAACACTTCCTCTCCACTATTCCAACCTTTGGGTCCATGATTGCTCAACTATTTGTTTGGCTTTGTATGTTAACTCTCTTTTCAGTCCCCAGGTTCCAGATGTCATCAGGATGCCGGCCAGGCTTCCCTGGACTGAAGACCCCACCAATGTGTCCTGGAGCTCAGCTTCCCCAGAGACCCACCCTACTAGGGAAAGAGAGAGGCAGACTTAGAGTATGGATAGATCAGTCAACGCCCATGTTCAGCGGGGAAGCAATTACAGAAGCCAGACCTTCCACCTTCTGCAACCCACAATGACCCTGGGTCCATGCTCCCAGAGGGATAGAGAATGGGAAAGCTAGTGGGGAGGGGGTGGGATATGGAGATTAGGTGGTCGGAATTGTGTGGTTGTACCCCCCCATCCTATGATTTTGTTAATGTCTCCTTTCTTAAATAAAAAAAAAAATAGATAGTGGATAGTAAAGAGATTAGACTCTAGTGCGTAGTTAACACTTTCTCAGTTGGACACTCACATATATTTTGTAGTAACACCTTGATCCATTATAATTTATGGAAATTACCAACCCACCAATAAAGTGTAGTTTTGGAGAAAAGGTACCTTAGTTTACCCGATAATTTTAGACAGAATTAACTTATTATAAATAAGATGAAAGTGTCTGACCTTGCTGGTTCACTTTCACGATCACCATGAAGTGGCATGACATATATTTGGCCTATCAGATCTCTAATTTGGAACTTTAGATTTTGAGTGAGTGATAAATACAAGAAAGGAATTACAGTAGGTCATGAAATGTTGCAGTAGTTGTAACAGATTAATGTCCTTAGGAGACTATTCTGAGAATTCAATAACTACACTTTCTTTTTTCTGAGAGCCCAGACTGTCATTGTATTTTTCTGTCTCTGATCTTGGTAACCTGCCAACTCCAGTTAATATGAGTGGTTCCGATGTCTTTTATTAAATTTATATTTTTAGATTTCATATCATAAAACCATAATTGAAATCTGTGTATTTAATGCATGCAAAGATAATCATGTCAAGTAATATGCATATAATACTTAAACTATGAAAAATACTGATTATGTTATGAGCTTTATAATAAAAATTAGATATCACAAACAAAATTTTCTTTTGTTCAACAACACTACTTTTCACATGGTATAAACTTAAATCATTATCTATAACCCTTGTTATAGTTTGGAATTATATATTCAGTTAATGAAGTCAAATTTGATTCAGTCTCTCAGCCTTTTCTATTGTCTAATAAATTCTTTAAATATTGATAGATCATAAGGATATAGGCCTAAAACTATGTAGGGATATGCATGAAAAAAATCTTGTTAAGTAATTGACACCTGCATGTACCAGTCAAACCATCCTCACATAACCACTCTGCTGAAGATACCAGTCTCTATTAGTCTATTTGGAAAGTAAATGTGGTGGATTAAGTGCTTCTTTGTACATTACTGAACTTGGACTCAGTTGGAACCCATTTAAGGACAATTTTGCTTCCTCTTTAGCTCAGAAACCTAATATATATATATATATATATATATATATATATATATATATATATATTCTAATATATATTATATATAATCTAATATATATATCAGTATGACAGAACCCAGTTTTTATATGTCTGATTGATTAATTCTTATTGTCCTTGCCAGAGAAGTGCACTTCAGTATAAAGTCAACTATGAGATAATCTGTAAATGAGACTGGAAGGTACTTCACAGGCAGGATGCATGACTTGCCCTATTAAAGCACATGCTTAAGCCCAGAGACCTCCTAGGAGAGCTCTGGTACTGTGGTATTTCTCCCTGTCCCTACTTATCTGACATAGAAAGAATGAAAAAAAAAGAAAAATCAGTCTGGGAACAGTGAAATCACCCATGTGTGTGGTCCCAGTTGGGCAAAACATAAATAAATACATAAAAATCTGAGTCAGCTATTGAAAATTAAGCTCATCTTGATTAATAATTTAATTTGATAAACTTAAAAATATTGCTAAAGTGGAATTCAGGCAGAAGCACAGTGGGTTAAGCACATGTGGCGCAAAGTGCAAGGACTGGTGTAAGGATCCTGGTTTGAGACCCTGGCTTCCCACCTGCAGGGGAGTCACTTCACAAGCGGTGAAGCAGGTCTACAGGTGTCTTTCTCTCACCCTCTCTGTCTTCCTCTCCTCTCTACATTTGTCTATGTACTATCCAACAATAATGACATCAATAACAACAACAGTAACTACAACAGAAAAAAAAAGGGCAATAAAAAAGGGAATAAATAGGGAGTCAGGCTGTAGCGCAGCGGGTTAAGCGCAGGTGGCGCAAAGCACAAGGATAGGCATAAGGATCCCATTTCGAACCCTGGCTCCCCACCTGCAGGGGAGTCGCTTCACAGGCGGTGAAGCAGGTCTGCAGTTGTCTATCTTTCTCTCCTCCTCTCTGTCTTCCCCTCCTCTCTCCATTTCTCTCTGTCCTATCCAACAACGACAACAACAATAATAACTACAACAATAAAACAACAAGGGCAACAAAAGGGAATAAATAAATTAAATATTTTTTAAAGGGAATAAATAAATATTAAAAATATTGCTAAAGCAAGCATTATTTTTCTTAATGACATTATGATTTTCTATAAAGTAGGGAACATTTAGACCACTATTATGCTAAAGCCAACTATTATTTACCTTCTAAAAATATGTGCAAACATTTTGTTAACAACAAAAGAAAAAAAATAGTATTTGAAGTAAGAGTGTTTCTAGTGAGTTGATGACTTACATACACTTTAAAAATCAGTGAGTATGGGTGTTGGATGGTAGCACAGTGGGCTAAGTGCACATGGCACAAAGCGCCCTTAAGGACTGGTGTACGGATCCCGTTCCAGCCCCCTGCTCCCCACCTGCAAGGGAGTCGCTTCACAAGCGGTGAAGCAGGTCTGCAAGTGTCTATCTTTCTCTCCCTCTTCTCTGTCTTCCCCTCCTCTCTCCATTTCTCTCTGTCCTATCCAACAACAACGGCGTCAATAACAATAATAAAAATAAATAAATAAATATATGTATATTTTAAAAAAACAGTGATTACTCAGACAAGAAAATCTACAAGTTTTTAAAACAGCACTGTGGACTGAATTGCCCCATGTAGTCTAATCTACACTCTAGCACAAAGCCCACATGATAACCTTTACTTCCATACGAAGCCTTGGCTCAAGACCTATGTTACTGCTTCAAATCTCCTGTTGCACTCAGTTCTCTCTGTACTCTATACCTTTTGCATCTAGCAGTAGTATATAATGTAATGGTGACACTACACATCATAAAACTACTTGGCTGACTACTGCACATCTGGTTGTATCAGCTGGCATGACAAGCTGATTGTATCAGCCAGCATTATAAAAGGCTCTGCTGGAAATAATAAATGGGTGCACTTGCTTGTTCCACTGATGTTGGCTCTGCATGCTTTCTTTCAAGTAGGGTCTCAATTCTCCAAATCCTCCTTCAGTCAGCAAAGGCTGGGTACCTGACAAGCATGTTCAATGATATAAGGCTATGAAACATAATATATTATAAAAATCTTGAAGAGTAGCATTTATTACTGGGTTTAAAATTATGTCAGGTATAATACTGGATAAAGATGATAAAATAAGTCGAAAAAACTCAAGATATAGTATTGAATATAAGCTAATTCTGTATATGGAAGTGTGTAAATGAAAGCTGCACTACTGCTGTATTGTAAAATTATATGAGGCCGTCCTATATCAAAATTGAACACCTACTAGAGAAGACTGATGCGGCGAATGGCACAATTCAATTTCCATTTTAGAAAGATGACTCTTGCAAGGAAATGACTAAATTGGTTAGCAGTGCTGTCTAGTGGAACCAGAATGTGATCCACATATGCACTTCAAAAGTTTTTAAGTAGAGGTAAACTTCTAATGTTCATTTAGCCCAATATGCTAGAAATGTTATCATTTTAGTTGAATCATATTCAATGTAAATAATATTAATATGATATTTTGTAGTTTCAATTACATTATATGCCTTAACAGTTCGATATATGTATTTTTACAGTACATTTGACTTGTACTAGTATGAATCTCAAGATTTTGGTTGGCAAGTTGTTATTAGTTCCCTCTCTTTTAGATTATAGTAGAAAAGGGTTAAATTGAAGATAAAGTCCTACTTTACTAGTAGAGTATGAGTATTGAGAGTTATACCTACATGGTGGCAGTGGTGAAGGTGCATCAGTTTAAAAGATAGTTAAAACATGGAATCAAGGGGCCGGGTGGTGATGCACCTGGTTGAGCACACATATTACAATGCGCAAGAACCCGGGTTCGAGCCCCTGATCCCCAACTGCAGGGAAAAAGCTTCATGAGTGGTCAAGAAGGGCTGCAGGTGTCTCTCTGTCTCTCTCCCTCTCTATCACCACCTTCCCTCTTGATTTCTGGGTGTCTCTATACAATAAATAAAGCTAATAAAAATTTAAATAAAAGAAATGCAGCTTTTAAAACAAACATGGAATCAATAGAACATGGTAGTGAATTAAATACCATGGATGAAGAAGTGTAAAAATAAAATATATTGAGGTTTTACCTTCATTGACTGCTAGAGAAGACTAGGTTTCATACTAAAGTCAATAATTTTGATTTTATGTATAGTAGCATGATGGCAATCTAGGTATTTGCAAATAAATATCAGTATAAATCACATTTTAGAGCTAGTGATGCAAAAGTTGAAGTTATGCCATAGAGACAAATGAAATAATTCAGTAATATAGAGAAGAACAAAGAATTAACCCTTCTGGATACTTGCATATCTAATATTTAAAGATATTTTATAAAGGGAAGGGGAAAGAAAAAATAAAATAGTTCTCAGATACAGAATGAGGGGGAGAAGTAGTCAAAGGAATATAGTGTAATCAGTTAAGTTCGCTCAAGTTGGTGGTAATTAAAAGGGCGAAATTAAGTTGGAATAGATTGCCTGCTATTTTTTCAAGTGTCATATCCATACTTAGGTTTTCTATGTTGCATTTCCATAGCAAGTGCAAGAAGAGGTGCTACTAAACCTTCAGGATAAGTGAAATAATAAGTTGCACATTTCAAATATCCCATTACTCTCAACCTTTTCCCAAGCTCAGAAAGTCAGCCTTTTTTTTTTCCCCTCCAGCGTTATTGCTGGGCTCGGTGCCTGCACCATGAATTCACCAACCCTGGAGGCCATTGTTTTCCCCTTTTTGTTGCCCTTGTTGTTGTAGCCTCATTGTAGTTATTACTATTGCCACTGTTGATGTTGTTCGTTGTTGGATAGGACAGAGAGAAATGGAGAGAGGAGGGGAAGACAGAGAGTGGGAGAGAAAGCTAGACATCTGCAGACCTGCTTCACAACATGTGAAGGACTCGCCTGCAGGTGGGGAGTCGAGGGCTCAAACCGGGATCCTTACGTCTGTCCCTGTACTTTGCGCCACATGTGCTAAACCCGCTGCGGCACCGCCCAACCCCCAAGTCAGCCATTTTAATGGAGATACTTAGTGAAGTCAGACTCCAAGACCATACTACCTTTACATTACAGAGCTAGGATGAAATCTAGCTTTGTCCTCCTCAAAATCTTGTGTTTTTCCTACTGCTTCATGTTGTAGTCCCCAGATCCATGCTGAGTTTTACTTTCACAATTGTCTTTCTCTACTATTAAAGCATTTTGTATCCTGTTATCTAGAGAAATTTTAAGCTAGGAAAGCAGATGAAAAATACAATTGTAGATAATGGAGTCCTTAATATGTAGCAGAGCACCAGAGGTTAAAGAAAATGGTTCTCTCCAGAGTCAAGCATAAGAATTACTTTTTCACTGCTCTTATATTGGGAATGAAGTATGCAAGACTGCACTTTCTAGCTTTCTTGAGGTCACTATGGTCTGCTACTGGTATCTTCTTGAATAATGTATGTTTGGCCCAGAAAATAACCTTCTGTGTTGGTTAGTACCTTTTTATACTGAGAAGTTTATAGTATTCAAGTCAAGCTGGGGATTTTGGTAAACACTATTCACCTTTATTTACTAAATGACCCTTCAATCCATGCATCATCATGTGCAATTTTGGTGAAAAGAATTGGGGACATATTTTCAACATAAATCTGTGTATCTTCTGTATTGTTTAATTTGTTTGAATTACACCAAGTAATTTAGACTGAAAATAAAAACATGTGAGTAATTATTTAATAGAATGTTAAGCTTTATTGTACTTCTCTAAGAAAGATCAGGCTTCCCTGAGATCTAATCACATCTGGGATATGTTTTAACCACAATAGGTTTTTAACTACTACGAAGAGAATTTTGTGAGCACACTATAAGGTTAATCATGCCCAGCCTTTTATTATAAGGACTGTTCTGTTACTTTTATGCTCTTTGTAGAACATTTGTGAAAACTATTATCATTATGCTGTGGCACCTAGCTACTGACTACATTCTAAGAGGGCATTTGATCAATTATTTTGCATACTTTGGAAACGAAGGTATAAGTAAGTGTTCTTTTATTGAAGATTTAAAACAACATCAGAGTATAGCTCTCCTTACATAAATTGCTTATTTCCTGTTTTCCTATCCAGTCCAGGCTCCCACCATTTTCCTCCTACCTTTGATTCCCCCAAATACTGAAACCTCACTGGGTCTACATATGCCTTGATACTTTGCATTGGCACATTGTTCTAATTGTCTTAATCTTCTAGTGTGTGTGTGTGTGTGTGTTTACATATATTTATAAAAGTTGAAAGAACTGAACACTATAATAGAAAGCAAGAGTTATTTTTATAAAAAGGCATAGCTCACAGTTCCTTGATGAGTATAGTATATAAATACATTTTTTTTTTATAGATAGTGCTAAGGAGTGAACCGAGGACCTTGTGCATGTGGGACACTACCTCTGAGAGACATCCTTGAGGCATTTTTATTCTTTAGTTGAGAGAAAGAGGAAGAAAATGAGGCAGTGATTCAGACAGAGAAAAAGCAATCTAGCTACTCTGTCCATGGAGCACCTTTTATGCCATCCAGAATGCTCCCATATGATGATGAAACTTGAGGCTTTGAACATGACACACTGTCCACCAGTACCTCTAGTACTTTTTGTTTTATTCTGTATTTTTTCATTTATTTATTAATGAGAAAGATAGGAGGAGAGAGAAAGAACCAGACATCACTCTGGTACATGTGCTGCCGGGGATCGAACTCGGGAGCTCATGCTTGAGAGTCTAGAGTGCCTTAGCCACTGCACCACCTCCCGGACCACTTTTCTGTATTTTTATTAATTTTATAACATTCAGTTACAGTACTTTATAAAAATGCATACAGGGTCTCAATGTGGCACTGCTATGCATTAACTCACACTATAGGGCCTGGCACTGGCCTGGCATGTGGCTTCATGGACCGGTGGGAGGTGGGGTGGGTGGGATGGGACAAAGACTTTTGGTGGTGGGAATGGTGTTTATGTACACTCCTAGTAAAGTGTAGTCATATAAATCACTAGTTAATTAATATGAAAGGGGGAAAATTAATTGTATGTCTCGAAGTTTTTAAAATACAGACTAAGTCTTTTTAATATATAGGCTGTGTATTTGATATGCACTCTCTCAAAAGCCTAGACCAAGTAGATCAGAAGCAACCAGTGGCACAGCTATATACAAGATACTGGGTACTATACAGCAAACCCTAACAAAAGGACTTTTCAAAGTTAACCCAATAACCAAATAATGTGATGCTAACATTAACTATCCATTGTCTTTTTGAACCCTAAGACAGCAGGAACCTCACATCTCCACTATAGAGCCTATATTTCCCCCAGTCCTGGAACCTTAGGATAGGGCCCACTTTCCCGCATGACTCTCCCAATCCATATCAAATAATATTGCATCTGCCAATCGCAACCTAATCAATGCAACTATTGCCACCTCAACATGCTTCAGCTCAGACTGTATCCAGAGACTTCAAGTGTGGAATGACAACCCTTTAGCTTCATTACTCGGGTGAAACCTTTCCTTTCATAGTGTTATCTAATTCTTTTTTTTTCTTTTTTTTAAATTTATTTAAGAAAGGAGACATTAACAAAACCATAGGGTAGGAGGGGTACAGCTCCACACAATTCCCACCACCCAATCTCCATATCCCATCCCCTCCCCTGATAGCTATCCCATTCTCTGTCCCTCTGGGAGCATGGACCCAGGGTCTTTGTGGGTTGCAGAAGGTGGAAGGTCTGGCTTCTGTCATTGCTTCCCTGCTGAACATGGGCATTGACTGGTCGATCCATACTCCCAGTCTGTCTCTCTCTTTCCCTAGTAGGGTGGGGCTCTGAGGAAGCGGCGCTCTAGTACACACTGATGGGGTCGTATGTCCAGGGAACTCTGGTCAGCATCCGGAACTTGGTGGCTGAAAAGAGAGTTAACATACAAAGCCAAAAAAATTGTTGAACAATCATGGACCTGAAGACTATAATAGTGTAGATGAAGTGTTGGGGTTATTCCCTGCATGCTCTTGTGTACTTCTGCTTTCAGTTATATATTTTTTCCCTAGTTTATGGGCATGGGTGAACCTAATTCGATCCCAGGTGGATCACTTTCTAACAAAGTCCCAAAACCTAGATATAGACCAGGATCTGTGAGAGAGAGCAAATGTTCACACATATCCATAAACTAGTGCAAAATTTATACCTGAAAGCAGAAGTACACTAGAGTTTGCAGTGAGTATCCCCCTAACACTTCCTCTCTTCTATTCCAACCTTTGGGTCCATGATTGCTCAAATATTTGTTTGGCTTCATATGTTAACTCTCTTTTCAGTCCCCAGGTTCCAGATGTCATCAGGATGCCGGCCAGGCTTCCCTGGACTGAAGACCCCACCAATGTGTCCTGGAGCTCAGCTTCCCCAGAGACCCACCCTACTAGGGAAAGAGAGAGGCAGACTGGGAGTATGGACTGACCAGTCAACCCCCATGTTCAGCGGGGAATCATTTACAGAAGCCAGACCTTCCACCTTCTGCAACCCACAATGACCCTGGGTCCATGCTCCCAGACAGACAGAGCATGGGAAAGCTATCAGGGGAGGGGATGGGATGTGGAGATTGGGTGGTGGGAATTGTGTGGAGTTGTACCTCTCCTACCCTATGGTTTTGTTAATTTAACCTTTCTTAAATAAAAATAAATTAAAAAACATTATTTTTATTTATTGGATAAAGACAGCCTGAAATTAAGGGGAAAGGGAGATATATGGAAGGAGAGAGACAGACAGAGAGATACCTGCAACATTGCCTCACCATTTGTAAAGCTTTCCTCCTGTAGGTGGGGACAGGGGGCTTGAACCAGGTCCCTGCACATTGTAACTTATCTGTTCAACCAGGTGTGACACCACCCAGCCCTTGAACTAGCTATTTTCTTTCCTTTAAAAATTCCACAGATCAGGGGGTTCCCGGAAGATGGCGGACTGAGAAGCTGCTAGTGGCTTGAACTCTTACCACATCTCCTGGAAACGGTAGGATTTTCTGTCTTTAGTAGGCCAGTCAATAAGGGTTCCTAGTGGTGACACCAAGGAGGTGACTAAGACTTAATATGGGTTAAAAAATAGAGTATAAAGAAAGGGAAAAAAATTTTATTTAAATTATTATTCCCAAAGCGCACCTCCTCCCCCTTACCCCCCCATAACCAGTCCCTGGGGACCAGCTACTAACAGGCTCCCCTGCTGAGCTTTCTTTACCAAGATTCCTGTCCACCAGGGAGTATAATTCATTCTAAGTCTATTCCTTTCTGAACCCTCTGGCCTTTTTTCTTTCTAAGTAGCCAACCAGCTGCCTCTGCACAATAGCTCCCCTCCATCTCCCCACCATAGCGAATTAAATAATAAAAAATAAATAAATAAAAACTCTTTCTTTTCACTGCTTTTTATTACTGTTCTTCTTCTTATATTTTTCTTTTTTCTCTCTCTCTTTTTTTTCTCATTCTTGTCATCCTTTCTTCCTTAATACTACAGCTTTCTGAATTCACTGATACACGTTTGGGAATTATTATGGGGAAGAAATCTGACTCAGAGTGGACTCTCTATGTGTACATCTCTACTCTGCTTCCCTTTCTCCTCTTGTTACCCCTAGAATATACAGTGGATAGTAGATTTGCATAACTGTCTATTCTTGCTATCCCTTCTTTCTTTTCTCTTTCTTCTTCACTTGGACTTGGTTGCTATTTTTTCATGGACTGGAGATATTGTTTGGCTAACTGGTAGTGATTAAACTGCTTCAATACATGCTTCAGTTTCTATTGTAATTCCTGAGACCGGTGAGTGCAATTGTCATAAAAGTATTTAGTAAAGTGTTGCTTGTACTCAAGACACAACTGAGGAACAACAGAGCATTAAAAAAAGAAACACATAAATCAAAAAAATGGGTAGATCAAAAACAAAATTGCTACGCCAATGAATGAAGACAAGAGCCCAGAAGAAACTACAAATCAGCCAGAAGTAACCATAGATAAGAAAAGTATGCAAGCAATAATAAACTTATTAATCACAGAAATGAAAACAACATTGGAGGAAAGGAATGGCAGTATTAGGGAAACAACAGTTGAGACCCCCAAGGAAAATACTGATTATCTTGAGGAAATTAGAGAACTGAAAGCTGAAATAGCTGAACTGAGGAAAGAAGCTCAGGGAAGGGAAAGCAGACTAACAGAAGCAGAAAACAGAATTAGTCAGACAGAGGATAAATTAGAGAAAACGAAGAAAGAGGTAAAAGAGCTCAAAAAGAGATTGAGAGACACTGAAAACAACAACAGAGACATATGGGATGATCTCAAAAGAAGTAACATTCGTATAATTGGCCTGCCAGAGGAAGAAAGAGAGGAAGGGGAAGCAAACATTCTAGAGGAAATAATAGAAAAAAACTTCCCAGACCTGAATAACAGAAAGGACATCAAGATTCAAGAGGCCCAGAGAGTACCAAACAGAATCAACCCAGACCTGAAGACACATCATAGTCACAATGAGAAGGAGTAAGTATAAAGAAAGGATCCCAAAGGCTGCAAGAAAGAAACAAAAAGTCACTTACAGAGGAATACCCATAAGATTATCTGGAGACTTCTCCACTCAAACTCTAAATGCCAGAAGAGAATCTATTGAGCCCTGAATGAAAAAGGGTTTCAACCAAGGGTAATATATCCTGCTAGACTTTCATTCAAACTAGATGGAGTGATCAAAACCTTTTAGACAAACAACAGTTAAAGGAAGCAACGATCACCAAACCGGCCCTGAAAGAGGTTCTAAAAGACCTCTTATAAACAAGAACATCACTACAATACTGGCAATATATCAGAGCAAACAAAAAAAACATTTTTTTTGAACAATGGCACTACAATACATTAAATCCATAATATCAATAAATGTCAATGGCTTAAACTCACCCATCAAAAGGCACAGAGTGGGGGGATGGATCAGAAAACGTAACCCAACCATATGCTGCTTGCAAGAATCCCATTTGTCACAAAAAGATAAACACAGACTTAAAATGAAAGGATAGAAAACTATCATACAGGCTAACAGACCACAATAAAAAGCAGGAAGAGCCATTGTCATCTCAGACACAATAGATTTTATATTAAATAAAGTAATAAAAGATAGGCATGGACATTACATAATTATTAGAGGATCAATCAGCCAAGAAGACTTAACAATTATTAACATCTATGCACCCAATGAGGGACCATCTAAATACATCAAGCACTTAATGAAAGAATTTCAAAAATACATCAATAGTAATACAATAATAATGGGAGACTTCAATACCCCACTCTCACACTTAGACAAATCAACATTGCAGAGAACCAACAAAGATACAGGAGAATTGAATGAAGAGATTGACAGATTAGAACTCCTGGACATTTTCAGAGTCCTTCATCCCCCCAAACTGGAATACACCTTCTTTTCAAATCCACAAAACACATAATCAAGGATAGACCACATGTTAGCCCACAAAGACAGCATCAATCAATTCATCGAAATCATCCCATGTATGTTCTCAGACCACAGTGGAGTAAAAGTAACATTTCACAACAAACAGAAAATTATTAAAAGTCACAGAATTTGGAAACTAAACAACATACTCCTTAAGAACCACTGGGTCAGAGATTCACTCAAGTAGGAAATTCAAATGTTCCTGGAAACAAAAGAAAATGAAGACTCAACCTATCAAAATATTTGGGACACAACTAAAGCAGTACTGAGAGGGAAACTTATAGCCATACAATCACATATTAAACACGAAGAAAAAGCTCAAATGAACGACTTAACTGCATACCCAAAGGACTTAGAGGAAGAGGAACAAAGGAACCCGGAAGCAACCAGAACAACAGAAATCACTAAAATTAGAGCAGAAATAAACAACATCGAAAATAAAAGAACCATACAAAAGATCAGTGAAGCCAAATGTAGTTCTTTGAAGGACTAAACAAAATTGACAAACCCCTAGCCAGACTCACCAAACCAAAAAGAGAGAAGACTCAAATTAATAGAATTGTAAACAATGGAGGAGATATCACAACTGACACCACAGAAATCCAGAGAATCATGGGAAACTTCTATGAAGAAGTATATGCCACCAAGCAAGAGAATCTGGCAGAAACGGAACAATTCCTAGAAACATATGCCCTTACAAAACTGAACCAAGAAGAACTACAAAATCTAAATGCACCAATCACAGACAAGAAATTGAAACCGTTATTAAGAATCTCCCCAACAACAAAAGTCCTGGACCAGATGGCTTCACAAACGAATTCTACAAAACTTTCAGGAAACAGTTAGTACCCATACTTCTTAAGCTTTTCCATAAGATTGAAGAAACAGGAATACTCCCTTCCACCTTCTATAAAGCCAACATCACCCTGATAACAAAAGCTGATAGGTACAAAACAAAAAAGGAAAACTACAAACCAATATCTCTGATGAACATAGATACCAAAATATTAAACAAGATCTTGGCCAACCGGATACAGGAGCATATCAAAAAGATTGTTCATCATGACAAAGTGGGATTTTTCCCAGGAATGTAAGGCTGCTTCAACATTCATAAGTCAACCAATGTCATTAACCACATCAATAAAAGCAAAGCCAAAAAACACATGATTATCTCAATAGATGCAGAGAAAGCCTTTGACAAAATCCAACACCCATTCATGCTCAAAACTCTACAAAAAATGGGAATAGATGGGAAATTCTTCAAGATAGTGGAGTCTATATATAGCAACCTACAGCCAACATCATACTCAATGGACAGAAGATGAAAGCATTACCCCTCAGATCGGGGACTAGACAGGGCTGTCCACTCTCACCATTACTCTTCAACATAGTATTGGAAGTCCTTGCCATACAATCAGGCAAGAGAAAGGAATCAAAGGAATACAGATTGGAAGGAAGAAGTCAAGCTCTCACTATTTGCAGATGATATGATAGTATACATAGAAAAACCTAAAGAATCCAGCAGAAAACTAATGGAAGTTATTAGGCAATATAGAAAGGTATCAGGCTACAAAATCAATGTACATAAATTAGTGGCATTTCTTTATGCAAACACTAAATCTGAAGAAGAAGACATCCAGAAATCACTCCCATTTACTGATTCAGCAAAATCAATCAAATACCTAGGAATAAAGTTGACCAAAGAAGTGAAAGACTTGTATGCTGAAAACTATGAGTCGCTACTCAAGGAAATAGAAACTGATACCAAGAAATGGAAAGATATCCCATGCTCATGGATTGGAAGAATAAATATCAACAAAATGAATATTCTCCCCAGAGCCATACACAAATTTAATGAAATACCCATCAAAGTTCCACCAAGCTTCTTTAAGAGAATAGAACAAACACTACAATCATTTATCTGGAACCTGAAAACACCTAGAATTGCCAAAACCATCTTGAGGAAAAGAAACAGAAATGGAAGCATCACACTCCCAGACCTTAAACTATATTATAAAGCCATCATCATCAAAACAGCATGTTACTGGAACAAAAATAGGCACACACACCAGTGCAACAGAATTGAAAGCCCAGAAATAAATCCCCACACCTATGGACATCTAATCTTTGATAAAGGGGCCCAAAGGATTAAATGGAAGAAAGAGGCTCTCTTCAATAAATGGTGCTGGGAAAACTGGGTTGAAACATGCAGAAGAATGAAATTGAACCACTTTATCTCACCAGAAACAAAAATCCACTCCAAATGAATCAAAGACCTAGATGTCAGACCAGAAACAATCAAATACTTAGAGGAAAACATTGGTAAAACACTTTCCCACCTACACCTCAAGGACATCTTTGATGAATCAAACCCAATTGCAAGAAACACTAAAGCAGAAACAAACCAATGGGACTACATTAAATTGAAAAGTTTCTGCACATCCAAAGAAACTATTAAACAAACAAAGAGACACCTCACAGAATGGGAGAAAATCTTCATATGCCTTACATCAGACAAGAAACTAATCACTAAAATATATAAAGAGCTCAGCAAACTTAGCACCAAAAAAGGGATGCATTGGATCGACCTTCCCGTGGTGCATCCAGTGAGTACCCATTCATTGAGGAAACTGATGATCCTTCCTAGCCTACTGAATCCACATGGATCCCAGTCACTTTCAAAGCCTGCAACAAGCAGCTCAAACTGACGCTGTTGACAGGCTACGGAAGAAGGGCAAAGGCTAGAAGAAGAAGCACCAAAAAAGCAAATGACCCCATCCAAAAATGGGCAGAGGATATGAACAAAACATTCACCTCAGAGGAGATCCAAAAGGCTAACAAACATATGAAAAACTGCTCCAGGTCACTGATTGTCAGAGAAATGCAAATTAAGACAACACTAAGATAACACCTCACTCCTTTAAGAATGGCATACATCAAAAGGGACAGCAGCAACAAATGCTGGAGAGGTTGTGGGGACAGAGGAACCCTTTTGCATTGCTGGTGGGAATGTAAGTTGGTACAGCCTCTGTGGAGAGCAGTCTGGAAAACTCTCACAAGGCTAGACATGGACCTTCCATATGATCCAGTAATTCCTATCCTGGGATTATGTTCATAGCAGCACAATTCATAATAGCTAAAACCTGGAAGCAACCCAGGTGCCCAAAACCAGATGAGTGGCTGAGAAAGCTGTGCTATATATACACAATGGAATACTATGCAGCTATCAAGAACAATGAACCCACCTTCGCTGACCCATCTTGGACAGAGCTAGAAGGAATTATGTGAAGTGAGCTAAGTCAGAAAGATAAAGATGAGTATGGGATGATCCCACTCATCAACAGAAGTTGAGGAAGAAGATCTGAAAGGGAAACTAAAAGCAGGACCTGACCAAATTGTAAGTAGGGCACCAAAGTAAAAACCCTGTGGTGAGGTGTAGACATGCAGCTTCCTGGAACAGTGGGGGGTGGGAGTGGGTGGGAGGGATGGGCCACAGTCTTTTGGTGGTGGGAATGGTGTTTATGTACACTCCTAGTAAATTGTAGTCACATAAATCACTAGTTAATTAATATGAGAGGGGGAAAATTAATTGTATGTCTCGAAGTTTTTTAAAACACAAACTGAATCTTTTCAATATATAGGCTGTGTATTTGATATGTGGACTGTGTCAAAAGCCTAGACCAAGTAGATCAGAACAACCAATAGCACAGCTATATACAAGATACTGGGTAATGTACAGCAAACCTTAACAAAAGGACTTTTCAAAGTAAACCCAATAACCAAATAATGTGATGCTAACATTAACTATCAGTTGTCTTTTGGAACCCTAAGACAGCAGGAACCTCACATCTCCACTATAGAGCCTCTACTTCCCCCAGTCCTGGAACCCTTGGATAGGGCCCACTTTCCTGTACGCCTCTTCCAATCTATGTCAAATAATATTGCATCTGCCGATCACAACCTAATCAACACAACGATTGCCACCACAACATGCTTCACTTCAGACTGTGTCCAGAGACTTCACATGTGGAATGACAACTCTTCAGCTTCATTACTCGGGTGAGACCTTTCCTTTCATAGTATATTCTAATTACATCTCAGGTGGTTCACTTTCTAAAAACATCCCAAAACCTAGATATACACCAGTTTCAGTGAGGGAGAGTGTATGTTCACACGTATCCATAAACTAGTGCAAAATATATACCTGAAAGCAGAAGTACACTAGAGTTTGCAGTGAGTATCCCCCTAACATTTCCTCTCCACTATTCCAAGCTTTGGCTCCATGATTGCTCAACAATTTGTTTGGCTTTGTATGTTAACTCTCTTTTCAGTCACCAGGTTCCAGATGCCATCAGGATGCCAGCCAGGCTTCCCTGGACTGAAGACTCCACCAATGTGTCCTGGAGCTCAGCTTCCCCAGAGACCCCCCCTACTAAGGAAAGAGAGAGGCAAACTGTGAGTATGGACCGACCAGTCAACACCCATGTTCAGCGGAGAAGCAATTACAGAAGCCAGACCTTCCACCTTCTACAACCCACAATGACCCTGGGTCCATGCTCCCAGAGAGATAAGAGAGTGGGAAAGCTATCAGGGAAGGGGGTGGGATATGGAGATTGGGTGGTGGGAATTGTGTGGAGTTGTACCCCTCCTATGCTATGGTTTTGTTAATTTATCCTTTCTTAAATTAAAAAAAAAATCTACAGATCTTGATCAAATTCAGGCTATATTGCTCCTGGCCTTGTAGCTTTTAGAATTTTTAGCTACATCTCTTATGTTTGTCAAAAGCATTTCTGACATCTTGATTCTTTTTTTCCCTTCAGCTTAAGAACAATAATGATAAATATAAATAGGTTGATTCCTGTTTGGTGGTTGAGACAAGTCTCAACCACTCCTCCTCACCACCTGGTTTACTAATTCAGCTTGTTCATTATATTTAGACTTGTGTTAATATCTTTCCTAGAAACTATAATCTGTAGATGCTTTTTTAAATGAAAATATGATGGGCATATAAAACTTGAGAAACAGTTCTAGCTCAGTTTTTGTGATTATTTATATTCATGAGACTGTTTCCTTAGTTCTCCTATTAAGCATTCCTGTAATTAGTTTTTCACTGATCCTCAAGGAATTATACATATATATATTTGCCTACAGGGTTATCACTGGGATTCAGTGCCAGCCTTACAAATCCACTGCTTCTGGTGGCCTTTTTTCATCTTATTGTATTTGATAGGACAGAGAGAAATTGAGAGGGGTAGGGGAGATAGAGAGGGATCGAGAAAGAGAGACACCAACAAATCTGCTTTACTGCTTGTAAAGCGTCCGCACTGCAATTGAGCTGGGACTCAAACCATTGTCCTTGCTCTTAGTACTATGTGCTCTTAACTGGGTGCGACACCACCCAGCCCCCAAGGAACTATGCCTTTATGTCATTAAAAACCTTTTAAATACTAATTCCCTCCATTTTTAAACCGAAATCTTCACACTTATTTAACTTGTATTGTTTTTGCTCTTGCATTGATCCTTATCTAGAATTGCATCCCATTTGATCTGAAAACTACTTTTCTCTTTGCCTTTGCACATTTATTTTTAACCTCCTGAATGAGATTCATGTTCTTGTCTTGCTGACTTAACTTGTGTAGAAAAATAAAAATATGATAATAATAGACATTCAAAGCTGATGATGTCTTAGTTTCCACCGTACATAGGTCTCCATTTTTCTTATTTTTTATAAACATTTATTTTTTATAAACATAAAGGGATCTTCTCCCCATTTTATAAAACAGAAATTTGGATGTTTTACTTTGATTGTATCCAGAGATGCCAAGCCTGAGAAGTCAACCCTCCAGGTCCAATACTCTGCCACCAAGTTGCAGATGCTACCATGACACCATCCTTACTTCCCTGGGCAACTTAACCAATGTGTCCTGAAACCTTACCTCCCCAGAGCCCTACTCCACTAGGGAAAGATATGGGGGTATGGATCAACCTGCCAATGTCTATGTTCAATGGAGAAGAAATTACAGAAGCCAGATCTTCCACCTTCAGCACCTCATAAAGAATTTTGGTCTATACTCCTTGAGGGAGAAAGAATAAGGAAACATCCAATGGAGGGGATGGGATACGGTACTCTGGTGGTGGAAATTGTATGGAATTGTACCCTTACTCTCCTACAACCTTTTAAATCATTATAAAGTCATCAAATAGAATGAAACAGGAATTTAGAAGAATAAAATAAACATACTTCTGACCATGAAAGTAAGGAATATGATAATGATATTGGAAACAATGAAGATTAAAATTAGTATTTATTAACTGTATGTTAGTCACGAAAAAACTCAACTATTTCCCCTGAACTTCAAGAATACATTTAAACAGTGGTACTATCATCATCTCAATTCTATAGTTTAAGAAACGTTCATCCCTACTAAGCAAATTGCTAAAGATCATGTATACACCAGATAGTAAAAGCAGAACTCAGAACCAGCTGTGTTAGTCCCATTTCATTGAAATCAGATGGTCCATGTAATCAGGAGTTGATGTCTCTAGCAAGTGATCAACCAACCAACCAACCATTCACACAAATAAACAGGCAAATGGATAAAAGATGGCTTTGTCAGTGCATGCTGTTGTGAGTGAAATTTGTGAGTGGAAAGAATGTAACAATGAAATGCAAACCATTTTCCTTTCCTTTTAATAATCTAATCAGCGCTGTTTACATTAGGTTCACCCACACTGATCTAAAAATATAGAAACATGACCATACATAGCTACAAGTTAAGGTGGACCCAATCTTAAGATGGACAGCTATGTTGTGAACCAAAGCAATTATTTATTATTATTATTATTATTATTATTTTATTTTAACAAGAGAGATACAGAGGGAAATACACAGAAAAACCAGAGCATTGCTCAATTCTGGTTTATGGTAGTACTAGAGCTTGAACCTGAGACCTCAGAGCCTCAGGTATGAAAGTCTTTTGCAAAACAGTAATGCTGTCTCCCTAACCACCACCCTCCCCCTCCCCAAAGATTACAGATTACATGATGAAGAGATCCCAGGCTAACCCAACTATTTGTTCTAAAACAAATGAGTGTAATGGAGTCAATTGTATGTAAACCCTCTTTCTTTAACTTGGAAAACATTCACCCCTTCTACAAGTAGCAATGCTAAAGACCATAACTGAATCTAGTTCAAGATACAAGGATGAGTTGCCTTTCATCTCACTGAATCTGGATATAAATCATTAAGATCTGATCCACTGTGAAACAGAAGTTATGTGCTGACCTTCATCTAGAAAGAATAAGCACTCAGTCTAAAATAACAGATTTGTAACTGGATAACTTTCATGTAATTGTTATTTGGAAGTTAAAGGACATTAATTGCTATTTCACAGTAATTAGTAGATTCTAATGAACAGGAATTACAGAAATTGTCCTTCCTTTCTGCCTCAAAAAAGGATGAACATCTTTTTAATCCAGATTTGCCATATTTGCTGGTCATTGGACATCTGTTTCAGTATTTCTTGTAACTCTCTGACTTTGCCTTATGCTCTTGCTTTTTAAACTTTATCTTTTATTTTAAAAATATTACTTAACATTACTGTTTCATTAAGATATATATTTTTTCTATGACAATTTTTGAATTTTATAATCTTGTACTATGTAGACATATATTTTTTAAATTAAGAGGACCAGTGTATCACTCTGGCCTATGCTGACATTCCAAAATTATATTCACTGTTTCACCTACCAGGACACTATATCTTTGTTTTCTTTTATTGGGGGATTAATGATTTACAGTATAGTTTTTAATACATAGGCACAACCAGACCTCATTATTTCTTCATCCTGTTTCTTTTCTTCCTTCCAAGTGTCCTTTGATTTCATGCCTTACATCACACCCAGTCAAGTTTCACCTTATGTTCTCCCAGACTGTTCTTTGTTTTTAGTTCCATCTTCAAGTGAAATTAGTATGTATTGGTCTTTATCAGGTTAGGCTCATTGAACATGAGTCTTGTGTTCTGGTCATGATACAGCAAAAGTTATGACCATATTTTTAATAGCAGCACAGTATTCCATTAGGTATATGTACCACACATTTCTTAGCCATTCATAAGTTCTGGGCATCTTGGGTTGCTTCCAAATGTGGAGTTAGGGAAAATAAAAACGATCTGTCCTTACCAATGTTCAAAGCAACAGTTTTTAATACCCCACATTTGCCTTATAAGCTTATCAGAATGGTATTTTCTCTAGCACAGTGCTAAGTACTGAGGCTAGAATGATTAAGAGGTGTGATTCCTACTACCCTGGAGTTTTCTATTTGGCTGGAGAGTACAGCAGTACACAGTTATTACTAGAACTTTCATTTAAGTAATATTCTAATAGAGTTTTCAATAGAAAAATATAATGCACGCATATACTAGTGACTCTTAGATATAAATTCTATATGAGTTTGACATATTCTTTACAAGTTAAAGAATCTGTAAATTGGACCTGGGAGATAGCTCAATATGTTAGAATATAATAATATTTAATAATATGATAATGATATATTTCTAAGACATCAGAGGTGCTGGTTTCAGTTCCCAGCAACAACATAAACCAGATCTACCAGATCTGGGTGATAATATAGTTTCTTTCTCTTTTAGTTTCTCTCTTTCTTAAAACACGCACACACACACACACACAAACACACACACACACACACACACACACACACATTTAGAGAGAGAGAGACAGACAGAGAGAGAACCAATTCTTTGTCTATATGTAACTCAGTTGGCAAAGCAAAGATCTTCCATATTTGAGGTTCCTGGACTAATATCCAGCATCACATGTACTGTACAATGATTTCTCTCTCTTATGTGAAACTACTTCATATGAAATAGTGTGAATCATTTTCAAAGGAATTAATTGTTTACTTTGGTCCTTTCTCATGACCACTTTTGCTTATTTTTTAAAAAATGTATTATCTTTATTTATTGGATAGAGACAGCCAGAAATCGAAAGGCAAGAGGGTGATAGAGAGACAGGGAGTGTAGGGCAGCGGGTTAAGTGCATGTGGTGTGAAGTGCAAGGACTGGTGTAAGGAACCTGGTTTAAGCCCCCAGCTCTCCACCTGCAGGGGAGTAGCTTCACAGGTGGTGAAAGAGGTCTGCAAGTGTCTAACTTTCTCTCCCCCTCTCTATCTTCCCCTCCTCTCTCCATTTCTCTCTGTCCTAACAATGACAACAACAATAATAACTACAACAATAAAACAAGGGTAAGAAAAGGGAAAAATAAATATTTTTTAAAAAGAGAGAAGGAGAGAGACAGAGAGACACCTTCCATCCTGCTTCACTACTCATGAAGCTTTCCCCCTACAGGTGGGCACTGGGTTCTTGAAACTGGGTCCTTGAACACTGTAACATGTGTGCTCAACCAGGCTTGCCACCACCTGGCTCCTCCACTTTTGTTTCTACTACCTGTCTTGTTCCAAACATTCAAATTTTTGAGAACTGACTTGAGGACAGATGTGCTCATTTACCTCTCTAGAAAATCAAATGCATGCAGGGCTCGGTGGTGGTACAGTCAATTAAAAACACATACTATCATGTGCAAGGATCTAGGTTCAAGCCCCTGCTCCCCACCTGCAAGGTGTACAGTTCACAAATGCTGAAGCAGGTCTACAGGTGTCTTTTTATCTTCTTCTCTCTATATCCCTTTCCTCTCTCAAATTCTCTCTGGCTTATTTTTTTAAAAATCAGGTGGTTGGGGAGGCAGAAAATAAAGTGCACCAGGAATGTTTTATGAGCAGACCTTCTGTATTCAATGAATAATCAGTGTTTATAGTTTAAAGATTATAAATTGTCTTTAAAAGAAAGTTAACTTAAGTTTCAAATATTTTTCATCAATTTCTTACTACCCTAAACAAAAAATATAGTGAGCAGAAAAAAGCATTGGTTACCTTTGAATCTTTGTAACTCTCCACTAAAATTTGTTTTTAGGAGGGTTTCCTTAAGAACTAGGGGCCAGCGGTGGCACACCTGGTTAAGTGCACGTGTTACAGTGCACAAGGACTGGGTTCAAGCCCCCAGTCCCCACCTTCAGGGGAAAGATCTGCCTGTGGTGAAGTGGTGCTGTAGGTGTCTGTATCTCCCTTTCTATCTCCCCCTTCCTTCTTAATTTCTGGCTGTCTCTGCCCAATAAAGAAACAAAGATAAAAATAAAAAAAGAACTAGGATCACTATAAAAGATTATTGTGAACAATATTCACACATGTGCTTCAGTTTGACAAATATGAATATATTTTTGTTATGCATTGTATATTCACTTGATGCTTTTACATCTTAAGTGCATTTCCCCTAAATGCTACATGCAGTTTCTATGGTTACAGACTCCTTCCAGTTCTATTTTTGCCTTTAAGAGGCCATTCTGGAACACATGGAAACAAAAACCAAGGAGTAGCAAGTTAGCTTAACTGCTCTGCCTTTGAATTTTACTCTTAATTCAAAGATATTCAATATAAAATCAATTTCACATTAATACATCTGTTCGCTATCATTGAATATTATCCTCTTACACTGAAAATTTTACAAGTCTTTTTTTTCATACAGCTTGAATACTGCTTTTATGGCAAGGTCTACTTAGTCATTTACCAAGTTTCCAGTATTTTGTGTAGGATTTTTGTCTGAAAAGGATATCCTTCTAAAAGCACAGTGTGACTTCCAATTTTCTCTCTTCTGTGAATCTAGTACTCCCTATTTTAACATGAATAAAACAGTACAAACATACATTTTTCTCCATTATATTTCTTCTAACACCTACTGTCCTTTCCCCCAATAATTTGAAGCCACTGTCTGATGGGAAAAAAGTCTTATTCCAGAGAATTAAAGCAAATAAAAACACCACAGTCCTTGTTTTAACAAGTCTCATCATACAGCTTAATAACAACAAAAGTGAGCCAATTCTGTGTGACAAATTCAGCAAGATATGATCAATGAGGGCTGAGGTCATTGTGGGAAAGCTTTACAGAAGCAGTGGGATGGAAATACATTCTATAATTATACAGAAACTGCTGGGGGATGTATGTGGTAGAATAGAACAGGGTGTCTTTTATACTGAAAACTGCATCTGGCCACTTGCAGAACTGATGTCCAAGAGATGACTGACTGCTGCCCCTGACAGAGAGACATTTGAGAGTTATTTTTCCAAATCAATTGTCGACTATTTATAATCTGTTCATTCCGGTGTTTTATTCTTTATCTTGTAGGCTTGATACAGGCATTTTCAATTCATACATTGCATGTACATATGTATAATTGTTTATATGTACATATAAATGCTTATATACAGATGTCTGTATAAATATCTATTTCAGACTAAATCACTATGATTAAAAATTACTTACTTAGAACTTGCTCTGTCTTGGGTTTTCTTTTATGTCCCATGAATAGGATACACATATTTCTTGTTACTTATATTATTTAATTATCCAGTTACTGATTGGTTATATTCCGTCCCATCTATAAGAGATTTTATTTCTTGTCTTTTCTAATTAACATGACAATTCCTTTCTTTTTTTAAATTACAATATCACTTTGTTGTGGAAATGTTAACTTATTGGATATTTGTTGTCACCAAGCTATGCTTCTACATGGCTTAGTACATTTCATCCTCAAAAAGGCTGAGTCATAGTGACTTAGTTTTCCTTAATTTCTCCTTAGCAACCTTGTTTTCCCTTATTTGAGGCCCCAAATATTCTCTGATAGATTATAGTCCATTGAGAATTCACCCTGCATTGTCCATTGCTTTATTTCTTAGAGCCTGTGACAGGCCATTTGTTATTCCTGACAAAGCTTTTGTTAACTTTTTTGTTGTTGTTGTTGAAGAGTCATGGACCCAAAGGTTGGAATAGTGGAGATGAAGTGTTGGGGGATACTCACTGCAAACTCTAGTGTACTACTGCTTTCAGGTATATATTTGCCCTAGTTTATGGATATCTGTGAATATACGCTCTATCTCCTGGAACCTGGTCTATATCTAGATTTTGGGACTTTGTTAGGAAGTGAACCACCTGAGATGGAATTAGAGAATACTATGAAAGGAAAGGTCTCACTCGAGTAATGAAGCTGAAGGGTTGTTCTTCCACACCTGAAGTCTCTGGACACAGTCTGAAGTGAAGCATGCTGGGGTGGCACTCATTGTGTTGATTAGGTTGCGAACTACGGATGCAATATTATTTGATAAGAATTAGGAGAAGCATATGGGAAAGTGGGCCCTACCCTAGGGTCCCAGGACTGGGGGAAATATAGGCTCTATAGTGGAAATGTGAGGTTCCTGCTGTCTTAGGGTTCAAGAAGACAATGGATAGTTACTGTTACCACGTTATTTGGTAATTCGGTTAGCTTTGAAAAGTCCCTTTGTTAGACATACAATCAATTTTCCCTCTTTCATATTAATTAAATAGTGATTTATATTACTACAACTTAATAGGTGTGTACATAAACACCATTCCCATCACCAAAAGATTCTGTCCAATCCCACCCACCCGCTGGCTCAGGAAGCCTCATGTCCACCCTCCCGCTCACCACAGGGTTTTTACTTTGATGCCCTACTTTCAATTTTCCTTGTGTAGCTTCTTTCCCTCTCTCCCGCTGTCTCTCAGTCTTTGTCACTCCTTTTTTATCTGAAAAAATTTGACTTGAAGATTTTTAGTCCTGAGAGAATTAAAATATATATTTTAAATGCCTATACTTGAGAATTATACTTTTGTTACAAATTTCTAGTTTCCTTTTATCATTGTGGAATACAATTTTGTATGGTTTTACTCATTGTGTTTATATATTTATTTTTAACTTATTTATTCATTAGATAGAGACAGAGAGAAATTGAGAAGGTGCTGGGAAATTGTGCAGATGCAGTCACATCTGCCATGACATGTCCCCTCAGGCTACTGCTAGTTCCCTCAAGAGTTGGGACATTCTCGGAGTGCCTGTTCTGCCATGTTGTGCCCTCAGGGTATTGTCTATTTCCCCCACGATATTTGGAGTGCTTTGGTTACTCCTCCCCCCTCCCATTCTTGCGAAAGCTACTCCTATAAAAGCCCTTCTTCTTCCGCACCTCTCTCTCTTGCCAGTGCTTCACTTCTCTTGCCAGCGCTTCACCTCTCTTGCCAGCACTTCACTTTGGTGCTCAGACGCAGGAAAGGTTACTGCATGAGGCGGCCATTTTCGCTACCTCCACGTGGCCCAACCTGCTTCTCTCGCACCCAACTCTGAGGTGCCAGCGCAAATAAAGATTTGTGTTTCCTCTTCGCTCTGGACCTCCTCTCTCTCTTCCCCACAGTGCAGAACGACAAGAAGAGAGGGAGAGATTGAGAAGAAAAGAGACAGAAAAACACCTGCAGTACTGCTTCACCATTTGAGAAGCTTTTCCCCTGCAGGTGGGGACTAGGAGCTTGAACCTGGGTCCCTGTGCACACCTTTGGGTAATTAAATGCCTGCATCAGGATACTAATTATCTTGACCTTTATGTCTAAATGCCTGCATCAATTCTTGTCATACCACACCCCTACCATAGGGGCAAGCTGACCTTTAAGAAACCTGTAATTTCTGACACATCTGAAAAGTGTTCTTTGTCTGCATCCCTATATAAACCAAAGCCCACCCCCAAATAAATGAGAGCGTTCCAATTCTCCCTGGGGTCTCTTGCCTATATCATTGAGTCCCTTGATCTAGCGAGGGAGAACCAGTAAGCTTACCTTCCTTGCTGAGTGTCACTCCGCTTAAGTGCCAGCATATAACCTCTAATTTTCTTCTTATTCTGTAAAACTCTGCTACTTGCAGACCTGGCCATGCCTTTCTAATAAACCTTCTGTTTGTTACTCCTTTAAAAAAATTAATGTTGTCATTTTATTTATTTATTATTGGATAGAGACAGAGAGAAATTGAAATGGGGTAGGGGAAATAGAGATGGAGAAAGACAGAAAGATACCTGTACCTCTGTTTCACTATTCCTGAAGCTTTTCCCCTGTAGGTGGGGACCAGGGGCTTGAACCAGGGTCCTTGTGCACTGTATTGTGTGTGCTTAACCAGGTGTACCACCACCTGGCCCCTTGTTACTGCTTCTATATGATTTTTTTCTCTTCCTCAATCAACTCATACTCCTCAAATCTTCTATATGGTAACTTCTATGAAGTTCAGGTTGGCATGCAGCTGTATTTATTCTGTGTAAAACAAAAATACAACTCAATGAAAACATGCATGGAAAAATCACTTGGTAAGATGAAGTTTTTCTTTTTCTATTAGCTTGATTGCTAGTGGAGACAGGAGGGAGACTGGAAAGTCTGTGGCAGCAATTTCAGAGAAGCAGGCAGGTAACTTGCATTAAGTAGTTTCAGGGATCATTTTAGAACTTGAGCAACACTGCCTTGGGTCTATACTCTCAGAAGGTTAAAGAATAGGAAAGCTATCAAGGGAGGGGATGGGATATGCAGATCTGGTGGTGGGAACTGTGTGGAGTTTTACGTCTTTTATCCTATGGTTTTGTCAGTGTTTCATATATATCCTCTAAAATTTCCAAGTAATGCTATCAAGTCTATGAAAAGATAACTGATTTTAAGAGACCCAACTTAAGCTCTGTGGTTGTATCTAATTGGTCTTGTGTCATTTACTTGATGACTTAATATTTGCTTCAGCTTCTATGTTTCTGTATCTTAGTCAGATTTTTTTGAGTGGCTGTACAAGGGCAGCCAATACATGTAGGGGATAGCATGTGGTCAAGTTTAATTGCACTCACCACCAAAATCCTAGCGCTATCACACTATCAAGATGACATCCTTGTGAACACAGAGACTGCACAGAGCAGAGGGTAGACACTTCAGAGTTGCATGCATGAAGAACTAAGTTCATCTCTGGTGCCTCATATACTAGAGTATTGCTCTCTCTTTCCCTCTCTCTCTCTTTCTCTCTCTCTTTCTCTCTCTCATAAATAAATAAATAAATAAATCTTTTAAAAAATAACATCTTGTACTCATCCTTCCCACACTTTCACTATTTTCCTATGAACCTCTATCTTTTTCACAGTCTAAGATTAATTATTACTGTGTTTGCCTTGATTGTTAACTTTGGTTGTCTATATTCAATTCATCAAAGTGAACTTAACTATAAAAATGTATTTGTGAAAGGGAAGTTACAGGAGATAATCTTTTTTTTGATACTTATTTATTTATTCATTCACTTTTGTTGTCCTTGTTTTTTCATTGTTGTAGTTATTATTATTGTTGTTATTGATATCCTTGTTGGATAGGACAGAGAGAAATGGAGAGAGGAGAGGAAGATAGAGAGAAGAAGAGAAAGACACCTGCAGACCTGCTTCACCACTTGTGAAGTGACTCCCCTGCAGGTGGGGAGCCGGGGGCTCAAACCAGGATCCTTGCGCCAATCCTTGCGCTTTGCGCCATGTACCCTTAACCCGCTGCGCTACCACCCAACTCCCACAGGAGATAATCTTATGAGCAGTCGAGGGTATCTATATGAACCCAGGGAAGAAAAATTTGAAGATTCTATGTTGATGGATTTGAAGAAATGTAAATCTATTATATCTATATGAACTAAACCATCCAGTCATTTTATTTCACTGCCGGACTCATTATGCTTTCTACTCAAAGGTTAATCATGACAGTAGTAAAATTTTATTACTAACATAAATTTATGATGCATTTCAATTTACCAAATAGTTATAAAAACATTATAAATTTTTATAAAGGGGCTGACTGCTGGCATACTTGGTTGAGCACACATGTTACAATGTGCAAGGACCTGGATTTGAACCCCCAGTCTTCACCTGCAGAGGGAAAGCTCTACGAGTGGTGAAGCAGTGTTGCAGGTGTCTCTCTGTCTCTCTCCCTATCTATCAGCCCCTCCCCTCTTGATTTCTGACTGGCTCTATCCAATAAAAAGATAATAAAACATTTAAGAAAAAAATTTAAGTTAATAAAATCTTACTACTGTCATGATTAAACATTTATACTCTATAATTATGTACATGAACAGATAGTATTCTATATATTATGGATAGACTGCTATTTTTATTAGTTATATAATATTGATTTACAAATCATAAGATAACAGGGGTATACTTCCACATCTTTCCCACCACCAGAGTTCTGTGTCCCCATTTCCTCCACTGGAAACTGTAATGATTCTCCCAGATACAAGTTGACTATTCAACTTGATTCTCACAGATACAAGTTGACTATTCAACTTGATTCTCACAGATACAAGTTGACTATTACTTAAAATTTTTTTTTATTTATAAAAAGGAAACACTGGCAAAAACCATAGGATAAGAGGGGTACAA